>NW_006778543.1:569576-577700 GCF_000442215.2 Lipotes vexillifer | reverse complement strand
GGGAGGGGGAGGAGCCGGACTGGCCTGTTGGTTGAAACAACATTGTCCCAAAGCCCAAGCTCTGTCATTTATAAACTATGCCTCCTATGGACATCTGTGGTTCTGTCTGCCCAGTTTCTACTCCCCACTTTTCTGGTAACAGGCTTTACCTCCATTCTCAGTCTATGTGATTTGGGGGCTTGATGGGTTAAAGGTTGTAGGTGTGATGCAATTTGGCCAAGGAGAGCCAGGCCCAGGATTTCTTCAGGAGTCATTGTTAAGATGATGTTTTTCTCTCATCATACATACAGAGGGAACAGTTATAATCATGGATCTGCTGATGGCCATCTGGCCATCAAGAGGGGTGGTCTGCCTGCAGATGAAGCCAATACAGAGGAAAGCAGAGCTGAAAGATGAGAGACCTGGATCCAGCTGTACCTGACACTCAGCATATCCTTGTATTTTCTGCCATGTTCCCCTTCTGCAGAAACCAGTTTGAGCTGTGTAATTTTCAAACACAACTACAAGTCCTGAATCATACACAGATCACAAGTAGGTCACAGTTTCTATGAGCCTTGAGTTTCTTTATTCCTATAAAACAGGGATGATGATGATGATGATGAAAGTGATAATGATCATTATAATGAAAGTGATAATAATAACCTTTATGGGGTTATTACTAAGGAACCAAATGAGATAATAACTGTGAATGTGCTTCGTGACTGGTAAATCCTGATGTTAGCAGTTGTCATTTAAGCTTCTGGCATTTTAAGACTGTATTGTTGGCTCAGTTACTGAAAAAAGAAACTATATTAGTGGATGCAATGCTTTTATATTATCTGGACCCATGGGCACATATAAGCAAGTTAGCTCTCTCTTAGCTACACTACTAGTAAAGAGACAGTCATGCCTATTAAAACAGAAAATCCCAGTAAATCTCTTGGGTTACAAAATGGAGTTGGGAACATGCAGTGATTTCTCTACACATGCACACAAAAAATACGCTGTGAGTATTGGTGAGTCTTCCAGACACTCACATGTGTGTTGGGTGCTGCAGAGAAAAGTAGAATGCATGGTCCCTGCCCCCAAGAAGCTCACCATGTGTAGATGGTTGAATAGTATCTCCCCCAATTCATGCCTATCCAGAAACTCAAACATGACTGATTTGAAAATAGAATCTTTGCAGAAGTATTGAAAGTAAGGGTGATAATGGGATGCTTATTTTATTAATCTAACCACTGGATTAGGATGGGTCCTAAATCCAGTGAGAGTCTCAGTATAAGAGACAGAAAAGATACACAGAGACACAGAGAAGAAGGCCTGGTGATGATGCAAAGCAGAGACTGGAGTGAAGCACTGCAAGGCCAAGGAATGCCAAGGATGGCCTGGAATGGTTTCTCCCTCACAGCCTCGGGAAGGAACCAACCCTGCCAATTCCTTGATTTCACACTTCTGGCCTCCAAAACTGAGAGAGAATATATAAAATTCTTTTCTTTTAAGCTTTCAGTTTGTGCTCATTTTGTTACTGCAGCCCTAGGAAACTAATAAACCACGGAACTATCTTCCTGTGCATAGTTGACCTGGGACTGCACTAATGTTTAAAATATATGGATGCTTAGAGCCACGACAGATTTTTCATGACATCATGTGAATCACTACAGCCACCCATGCCTGTAGTTGGAGTCACCCCCTTGAACTTCCTGGTTTCCCTTTTTCATTTAAGTAGTTTGAGTTGAATGTCTGTCACTTTCAAAGAAAAGAGTCCTTAACTACTTTTTCTTCCTGTCTTCAAGATGGTCTTCATAAAATATTTAAAGTTAATTTTTCCTGAGTTTCTATTACTATCTATGTTTATGTTATTTACTTACCACTTGTTACTTACATTTATATACATGCACATCTTCTTGTAAACGAATAATGTTTTGAAATTTAAGAAATGAAAATGAAATTATTATAGAGAAACTTGGAAAAATCAGCTGCTATCCTCTGTTCAGTTAAAACACGGTATTTTACCGTGGTTTTATTTTGTATAGCTCAGTGTTTTATTACAAAGCAAACACCCATTTAACCACTACCAGAACAAGCACCCTATATATATGTGAATGCTTAAAGGAACTTGTAAGATGCAGACCACTTAAAGCTGTGGCAATCCTGCTTCCATTCCAACACATGTTGGTATTAAAAAATCTTCTCCTTGGCAAAATAATCTTACTCCCTACTCACATTCAATTCTATAACCCGAAAAAAAAGGGAAGCCTTCTAAAATGAGACGCATAGATAAAGCACCGGGAAGCATGCTGGCTCACAGTAGGTCTATACGCAGTAAACAGACTGAGGGGCTTCCACTTCCTCCCTGGTGTAAAAAAAAAAATATATCTAGACAACTTCTTTGAGAGCTGATGATTCCTACATTTCTGGAACTGGGGGAGGAGGAGGGAGGGAGGGAGGGAAGGAGCAATAAAGTCAGGCTGGCTGATTGGAGCTATTTTCAGCAGGCCAGTCTTTTCTAACTCCTGTTTTGTTCCCCAGTTGAACTGACCACTGCTTGATGAATTGTGTTTATCTTTATTCAGTGATAAAGTTCTCTTTTAATTCCCTACTGAATAGAAATATTTAGGGCAATGCCACAGCTGTGTTTATTCTCACACTCCGCCACAGTTATGTAAATACTGCCTATGGAACTATTTCTGATAAAGGCCCATACCAACCCCGAGGAATTATATGCTCACTCTAGATGTCTGCCAAGATGAGCCGTTTCCATGCAGCTTGGCAAGGCCTATGCATGATTTCACAGCTTCTCAGAGATCATTTGGCAAACCTCACACTAAAAGAGTCATTTTCTTCCCCTCTCACTCTCTCAAAGGCTCTCACGGAGCCAGATAATATTTCCCAGCATCCTCTACTTCCCCTGTTTAGAAACACAAGGCTGACACACACAACTGAAGCCTCCTAACACAATATTAATAAATAAAACATAACTTGCAACCTGGCAACGAAGGTTTCAAGTGACCTTTCCCCTCCGATGTGAGGCTGGAGAAAACACAGACGAAGGTGGTGAGTAGGAAGGTGGCCTGTGGACTTGCGGAACTACAGGGAATCAAGGGGAACGCAAACCACATGGTTGTTTACTGTTCCACAAATCTGTGACTCTGGTGGTTGATAAAAAATTTCCCGACAGACAAATACATGGCGGACCTTTAACAGTGGCTACCCCTAGATAGTGGAATTCCGAGGCATTTTTACTTCTACTTTTCTGCTTTTCTACAATTTCTAATCCTTTTGCAATGTAATCAGAAAAAAAATACTAGAAAAAAAGTTGAAGACAATGAATGCTTGCATACCTTCTGCGATATGTCGTTAGTGAAACAATTCACTGGAAAAAAAATAGTCTTCTGTGAAAAAGACAACACTAAAGAAAGAGGTAAAATATGGCAGTAATAATATTCAAAATGAGGATGAGTATTTTTCCTGTGGGGATGTGAACTCCACCACCAAACGAGTTCACTTTCCTCCTTTTATCCTTCTCACCGTCCTATGAGGGGAATGGTATTAATGTGTCTACATCACAGATGAGAAGATTGTGCCTCAGAGGGGCTAGGCTTGTCCAGTCTCCCAGTTAGCGAGAGGCAAAGCTAGAACTGGAACCCAAGTTCACCTAACTGCAAGGCTTGTGTCTTAGTCATTATGTTCCATTTAGTAGGACGTCTGTAAAGCATGGTCTGTTGCTTAAAAGAGTAGAGAAGAATTTTCACGCTTTGCTCAATATCTTTTGAACACCCTTCCTGTGTATTTGGAAAGTTTTCCAAACTCTGAGTTGAGCTTCCCCAAAGTAGAAGCCAGAATTCCAGTTCTCAGCCCTCCTCACCGCTAGGGCACCGAGCCACTCACTCAAAATGGCAATTCTGAAGGAGGCAATGTGAGAAAGTAGCTGAGTACAGGATCCATCCTTTGGCACGTATAGTGGTGGAGGCACCCCGCTCTTAATGGCGGCAGTGGTAGAGCTCGGCCAGTGCCAGCTGTCACAGGTGCAAGCTGAGGCAGCTGTGTGGGCTGTGGATGGTTGTTAAGCGATGGCAACGGTGGCATTTCTTCTAGAACAGCCTTCACCATGTGGTTGGATGTTGAACTTCCTAGCCTGGCTAGCTGAACTCCGGGAGATATGCGAGCACCCTAATATCCTCAGCCAGAGTTGATTCTGTTGCTTAAAACTACACTCCCCAGCTAAGAATGGAGATTTGGGAATATGGCTGCCATGATGGGAGCTGATGAGATCATCTAAGGAATGTGTCAAGTGTGAGCAGTTAACGGAAAAGAAGCCAGAAAAAGGTTTTCTGCTGTTTTTTCACAAAACCCCATTTCAAAAACAGGTCATGCATGATATAGTATTCTGCTCAGCTCTGAGGGAACCTGACAGTATCTCTCACGATGGCTGGTTTCAGTGTTTCACTACTACATAAATTTACAAGATATGTGAAGAATTTCAGCACTTTGGCCTCTCCTACGGGAGCGATATCGTTATCAAAGTTTTGGAAGAGGAGACAGCTAATGTCAAACTAGAGAAAACATTTTGTTCTACTCCACACTTCATCTGTACCTCACAAAGTATTCTGTGGTTTGACCTCACTCAACTGGAGTTTTCTTTTTTTAAAGCCGTGTAAATATACAAGGTGCAATGCAGGTCAAATAAATATACATTTGTCTCCAGAATCCTAGTACCATACACTGACAAAATAAACAATCCACCCCATGGTTCAATCCAGAGCATAGCACTGGAAGCCTAAAGACCATTTCTGCTTCTTTGTAATTAGATTATTTGGGCTAGGGTTGCCAGATTTCACATATAACAATATAAGATGCCCAGTCAAATTTGATTTTCAGATAAACAATGAATAATTTTTTACTCTAAGTATGTCCCGTGCAATATCTAGTGGTGGAAATTGTATGAAGTACATGGATTAGAAATGTATAGAAAACAAAACTGATAGGACTTCATGATGGATTAGCTATGAGGAGTGAGGAAAAGGGAAGAGTTGAGGATGCCTAGTTTCCTGGCTTATACAACTGAATGAATGACAGTGCCAATCACCAAGACAAAAAAAAAAAACAAAGTCCAGATTTGACGAGAAACATTATAAATGCTCCATCTTCATTTAGGTGTCTTGTAATAACTTCAAACTTGTAGAATATACATATACCAGCTACTCTCCAAGAGTATTCTGTGGTTATTTTGTCTTCACAGTATCAGCATCCTCCCAATAATCCAGGTTGGATGACCCAATCATCCTTGATGTCTCCTGTCTTTTTTTTTCCTGGTACTCATTCAGTCTCCAAGTGTTATCAATATTATCTCCCTTTCAGAAAAGCTAGCCAGACTGTAAGTTACCAAATTTTCATAGTGGAGCTGGAGCAATATCTAAGGTGGGATGTAAGTTCTACTTTCTAGGTCAACTTTGATTAAAAAATAGTGGTTGCCTGAAATGACGTCTTGTGAAGGAGCCTGAGGTCTCATTCTAGGCCCAATGAGGTGAAGAAGCATAATCACATATTGCTGTGTCTGCCATGGGCATGGCAGTGAGGATTGACAGCACTCATGCTATCTGTTTGAAATTTCTAGAAATATCTAGAAAGCATTTTGACATGTAGCTCTGACATGTAGCTCCTTATTGCCCTTCCCTTGGAGAGAGTTCTCATTTTTAGTCATCTGATAAGTTCTTTCAAGATTTATCCTTTTATAGTTTATCTCCCCCACCAGACTATAAATTTCTTGAGGGTATGACATATAGCAGAATTATCTTCATTTCACCCCCACTGTCTGGCACATGGAGGAGGGTATTCCGTAAGTATTGGCTGGGCTAAGTGAATGGACGGCTCTGTCTACTAGTAAAAGATTGTCTCATCTCTATGGTAACTCCCTTTCCAGATAAAGTTCTATCACTGCCTCCACTGACATTTTAACTTTTTCCCTTACTAGAAATTAACCTTTTTAGTCTTGAAGAATGGAATTTAATTCTATGGTACAAAGTGTCTTCAGTTCTAAGTCATAAGCTTGGTACATTAAATAAAGTCAAACATGTTTTAATGTCCCACGAGAAGGCTAGTTTACATGGGTGAAGTGCAATAGCATTCAGCTCAGAAATATTTATTGTATTTTATTTCATATTATAATGTTTATCACACAATTTGCCATAGATGATTTTCTTGGGCTAAAATAATCAATTTGTGATCTTGTGAGACTTACCCGGATTAGATGTAAAAGCAGGCAGCCTTGCAAATGTGTAAAACAGGGTAAAATGATGACACAGAATTGAAGCAACTAGGAATACTAATTCAAAGTGCTTATCTCTGAGAGATAAGAATAGAAGTAGATGTTGTCTAACTCTTCTATGTCAGAGTTCCATGTGAAAAAGTAAGACTTATTGGTCTGCCTCATTTACAAAATTGTGAGATGCCTTTTTCATTTATTTCCTTATCAATTATTTTCTGAGTGTCTGGTACCTACTAGACATGGCATTAGGCACATGAGGATAAGGGCAACTCAACACGGATATGGTTCCTGTAATCACTAAGATTACTGTCTAGCAATCTTGGAAAAGCATACACACTTTCTTAAGTTTTTCAAATATCATGAGAAATTCCTAACACAAGAGAAGAGTTTGTATCTGTTCAAGGAGCAGAGAATCTTTTGTTAAATTCTCTATAAATTACTTAAGCAATAATTAACCACGTGAAATTGGCAGCTGCTTACGTAGAGAACAGTACCTCACTAGCACCAAAATATCGCTCATCCATTTAGTTTTTTTTTTTTTTTTTTTTTTTTTTTTTGGCCTTTCACCGCTGTGGCCTCTCCCGTTGCGGAGCACAGGCTCCGGACGCGCAGGCTCAGCGGCCATGGCTCACGGGCCCAGCCGCTCCGCGGCATGTGGGATCCTCCCGGACCGGGGCACGAACCCACGTCCCCTGCATCGGCAGGCGGACGCTCAACCACTGCGCCACCAGGGAAGCCCTCATCCATTTAGTTTTAATTTTGCCTATAAGTCTTTCAAGGAGGGAGAAGAAGAGGGGAGAATATAAGGGCAAGAGCGCTACTGTATGCCTATGACCCCTGTATATAAATAAAGATGTGTTAGCTACGGAAGGCAGCACCTTAAACCATTAATAGACGTGAACCCTTCAACAAAGATTATTAATAGCCACCAGCCACCAGAGAAGAGGGCCCTGAGAGAATGGTGAAGCGGAGACACAAATGGGGCGGCACAAGAAACATGTGAAGTTCTACCACCTGAAAGGACTAGAGCTGCCAGGGAATCTGGATTCAGGGAGTGGAAAAGACCACTGGCGATTTTCGTTAGCATGAGAGAACTAGATAAAGATAAAGAAAGGCAGAGATGGGCTTCCCTGGTGGCGCAGTGGTTGAGAGTCCGCCTGCCGATGCAGGGCACGCGGGTTCGTGCCCCGGTCCGGGAGGATCCCACATGCCGCGGAGCGGCTGGGCCCGTGAGCCATGGCCGCTGAGCCTGCGCGTCCGGAGCCTGTGCTCCGCAACGGGAGAGGCCATAACGGTGAGAGGCCCGCGTACCGCAAAAAAGAAAAAAAAAGAAAGGCAGAGACCAAAATTATCGTAGTTTAATGTATGAATGAATAAGTGATCAAAGACGGAATTAGCAATCCAGAAGGAAGCTAGAGGTCATTTAAGCCAACCACTCATTTTAAAGATTAAAAAAAAGAAAACCCTAACTTCTGGAAGAGGACAAGTGATTTAGCCAAGGTCACACTTACAGGCAGTAGTATCAATATTACTGAGCCTCGAATCCAACTTCTTTTTTTTTATAAATGTATTTTTGGCCACGTTTGGTCTTCGTTGCTGCGTGCGGGCTTTCTCTAGTTATGGAGAGCGGGGGCTGCCCTTTGTTGCGGTGTGCAGGCTTCTCATTGCGGTGGCTTCTCTTGTTCTGGAGCACGGGCTCTAGGCACACGGGCTTCAGTAGTTGTGGCGCACGGGCTTAGTTGCTCTGTAGCATGTGGGATCTTCCCCGACCAGGGCTCGAACCTGTGTCCCCTGCACTGGCAGGCGGGTTCTTAACCACTGCGCCACCGGGGAAGTCCCTAGAATCCAACTTCTTAACAACCATGTTAAGTTCCAAATTC
>NW_006778543.1:493718-569566 GCF_000442215.2 Lipotes vexillifer | reverse complement strand
AAGAACCGAGAACTCATGGTGTGCTGGAGCCAAACAACTTTCTCTACCATTTTCCAGAGGGTTGATCCTGAATTTGAGGCTAGTAGCTCTTTCTGTGTTTGAAACACTCACTATAGTATTTTGTAGATATTTCACTGTCAAGGTATTTATGGAAATGACAGCTTCATAATTATTTTCTCTGTGAAGGCTTTGCTCAAAGACACTTTCACCTCTTTTGTAGATAGCAATAATCATTTTCATTACATGAAGGATTTAAACAAGCACGAACAAATAAATCAGCTACCCACAAAATTGCTATTAAAAAAAATCTATATCTGAACTATCTAGACAAGTTTTAAATTGTCACGCAATTCTGTACTGGTTGCAAGAGAGGGTGAAAATCAGAATAATGCAAATGATCATCCTGAGTTTCAAAAGGTCACGCTACATGAAATTCAATCTTCCTCATTCTTATAGTAAATGCCAAGGTGTGAAACAAGTTGGAAAGAGAGTCAGTTTCTCTGTGAAGCAGCAAGGCTGTGGGTTAGATTTGTTTGATTTTGTTTTGACTTCATTAGCTTTTTTTTTTTTTTTAAAGAAAATATATGTTAAAATAGTGGAACTGGAAAATTGTTACAAATGAAGGAATTAACTCAAAGCTCTCTACTTCTTGGCATGGGAGGGCATGGGGTAGGGGAGGTGCCGGGGACTGGGGTGGGTGACAGTGGGAGGGGGCAGGCCTTGGAGGGGAGAAAAGAATGCAGTGACTTCTATGGTTGCTGCCAGGGAGACCTGCCTCTGCCTCAAGGCATTCCAAACATTTGTTCCCTCCAGATGTTCAAGGCAATTGATTAAACTTTATATCCAGCTTTGTACCCTCGGGAAATCTGCATGAGGACTGCTTATCAATTAGCCCAGACTGCTTTTACCAAGACTTCAAAATACTTCCTCCAAAAAAAGAAACCGAAAGAGGACAGATTTGAGGCTGGGGCAAGTATATATAGCCTTAATCATGCTTGAATCATTCATTCAAAAAGATTTATTGAAGGTCTGCTCTCTGCCAGGTCGTCTGCTAGGTGCTAGGGACACTGAGTCTGACAATATGGCCATGGCTTTTGAGGAGCTTACTGTTTGCAGGGACTGAAAGGTGAGGGGGGAGTGGGTAGTGGCAGACAAAGAACTCAATGACTGGGCTTCCCTGGTGGCACAGTGGTTGAGAATCTGCCTGCCAATGCGGGGGACACGGGTTCAATCCCTGGTCCGGGAAGATCCCACATGCTGGGGAGCAACTAAGCCCGTGCGCCACAACTACTGAGGGTGTGTGCTGCAACTACTGAAGCCTGCGCACCTAGAGCCTGTGCTCTGCAGCAACAGAAGCCACCGCAACGAGAAGCCCGCACACCGCAACAAAGAGTAACCCCCGCTGGCCGCAGCTAGAGAAAGCCCAAGCACAGCAAAGAAGACCCAACACAGCCAAAATAAATAAATTAATTAAAAAAAAAAAAAAAAAAAAACTCAATGACTGCCCTCCAGGAAAGGCCACATAGCACAATGGTTAGAATATCGTTGATGGAGTCAGTTGGCCTTGGTCCATGTGCTGGCTATGAAGCTGAACAGTCTGGAGTAAAGAACTAAACCTCTCTGTAGCTCACTTTCCTCATTCACAAAGAGGACTGGACTGAGTTATAACAAATACAGTGATGATCCTAAAGCTTACGTTTGAAGGAAGAGGATAAGCTGGGTAAACCAAGAAGGATTAGTAGCCCAGGGAAGAGTATCCCAAGGAGAGGGGCAGCTTGAGCAAAGGACAGTAGAGGAAATCCACACTGCACATTATGGAAACTCTGTGTGGGTCTTGGCTTAGACCAAGTGTAGGGGAAATGTGGGCAAGGAAGTGAAGGGACAAACAGGGGAGAGAGGCTGAAGGGGACCCACTGACAGAATTTCATTTCAGCAAGTGACATGACCAAGCTGTATTTTAGGGAGATCATGCTGGGGACATGGGACTGGAGGGGAGAGACACCTGCTAGGACATCTCTGCAGTTATGGGGGTACCAGCAGTAGGAATGCAGAGGAGAGAACAATGTAGATACTAAAGGTATCTTTCCACTACAGCAGAGTGGAAGAGCATTCTATTCTGACCATTTGATTTATGAATTAATACTTGTAACTTTGGACAAATGGGTCCACCAAATATTGAATTCAAAAATACCCATACATGGATACAGAAGTCTGCTAGGCATGGTGGGGTGTGGTGGGATACAAAGGTAAGCTGGATGTAGTCCATTTACAGCCTAGTGAGGGGGGTGGCAGAGCATATGGCAGAACAGGTATGCCATTAAAGAAGCATAGGTTATCCAAGGAAAGCTGCTAGACGGCAAGGATCAGGAAATACTTCTGGAAGACAAAGGCATTTGAGATGGGGCTTATGGAGTAAGTGGATTTTGACAGGTGGAGAACGGATGGAGGGCATTCCAGTCTGCGGGATGGGGGGGACCACGACCAGGGACAGAGAGGCACAGAAGCTGAGGATATTCTCAAACAGCAAATAGTCCAGTTCACTGGAAACTCTTTCTATAACTGCATTTATTTTTAAACAGCGTTATTGAGTTATAATTGACATACAATAAACTGCACATAATTTTTTTTTTTTTTTTTTTTTTGCGGTACGTGGGCCTCTCACTGTTGCGGAGCACAGGCTCCGGACGCACAGGCTCAGCGGCCATGGCTCATGGGCCCAGCCGCTCCGCGGCATGTGGGATCTTCCCGGACCGGGGCACGAACCCGTGTCCCCTGCATCGGCAGGCGGACTCCCAACCACTGCACCACCAGGGAAGCCCCATAAACTGCACATAATTTTAAGTGTACAAGATTTAGACACATGTATACCCCACCATGACTCTTCTTCCCTCCATTTCTCTTACTATAGCTTAGTTTGCATTATCTAGGATTTTAATAAATGGAATCATACAGTATATATTCCTTTTTATTTGACTTCTTCTATACAGCACAATTATTTTGAGATTCATACAATGTTGTAGCATGTGCCAATAGTTCATTCCCTTTCATTGCCAAGCAGTAATCCATTGTATGAATATACCACTGTTTGTTTATCCACCACCTTTTGATGGACATGTGGGTTGTTTGTAGTTTTTGGTTATTACAAATAATGCTGCTATGAACAACTGTGTTTTTTTATGGACACATGCTTTCATTTCTCTTGGGTAAACAGCTAGGAGTGAAATTGCTGGTTCATATGATAGACGTGTGTTTAACATTTTAAGGAATTGACAAACTGCATATCAAAGTGCTTGTAACAATTTTTCATTTCCAATCAGCAGTGTATGGAGGTTCCAATTCTTTCAAACCCTTGTCAACACTTGATATCATCAGCCTTTTCAATTTTAGCCAGATTAATGTGTGTAGTGTTATTTCTTTTGTGGTTTTAATTTGCATGTCTGTAATGACTAATGATGTAGAACATCTTTTTATGTGCTTATTTCCTATCCATCTATCTTCTATGGTGAAGTGTCTGTATAAGTTTTTGCTCTTAAAAACTTGCATTATTCCTTTTTTACTATTAAATTTAGAGAGTTTTTAATACATTGTTTTGGATACAAGTCCTTTATCAGGTATTACTCTGCAAATATTTTCTTGTGTTTTCATTCTCTTACGAATAGGTTTTTAATTTTAATGAAATCCAATTTATCAATCTTTATGGATTGCACTCTTGGTGCCATATATAGGACCTTTGCCTAACCCAAATTCACAAAAGTTTTCTCTTATTTTGTTAGAAGTTCTATAGTTTTAAGTTTTACATTTAAGTTGATGATACATTTGAACTAATTTTATATACTGTGTAAGGTACGGAGTGAAGTTTTTTTTCGCATTTGGATATGCCATTTTTACAGCACCACTCGCTAAAAAGACTATCCTTTCTCCATTACTTTTGCATTTCTCTTGAAAATCAGTTGTTTGTCTACGTATGAGTCTTTTTCTGGACCCCTATTATTTTCCATTGATCAAGTCATCTATCTTGAAGTTAGTACCCCACTGTCTTGATCATGTAACTTTATAAAAATGCTTGAAAGAGGTGGTGTTAGTCATCTCACTTTGTTTTCTTTGAAACTGCTTGGCTATTCTGGGTCCTTTGCATTTCCATATGAATTTTTTAATCAGTTTGTCAATTTCTATAGAAAAACCTGCTAAGATTTTGATTAGTATGGTATTGTGTGGTATACAGCAAATAACTTTGAAAGGAACCAATTATAGGACTTGGGTATGACCCATGCTTTTAATACTCCCTCCTTTGTTCTCGTGCCTGCCAACACCATCACTCATTTTGCATCCTGGACAGCTGGAGGAAATAAGGAACTCAAGTCACACGATTTTACTAATTATAAGCAGCCCTTAGGCTTAGACTTAGGGGCAGAAGTTGAAACTCTAGAGGGAAATATTTTATGCTAATGAGCTTCCCTGTTTCACACTATTACTCTATTGCCATAACCATAACAGAAAGTTGGCTCTACTTCAGATGGGAGAAAACAAAGCCTCAAATGGTTCCACCTTAGACCCTGTGGGAACAAAGCAGGCTGGAGTAAGGGTACAAGGTTGACGACATTGAGGTGTTGGCTTACATATAACCATCTTCATAGTGCTTCCAATTTTGAGATGAGCATTTCTTTCTTTTTTTTTAAACAGCAACTGGCTTTTTTTTTTTAAATTAATTTATTTATTTTTGGCTGCGTTTGGCCTTCATTGCTGCACGCAGGCTTTCTCTAGTTGCGGCAAGCAGGGGCTACTCTGCCTTGCGACGCACGGGCTTCTCATTGTGGTGGCTTCTCTTGTTGTGGAGCATGGGCTCTAGGTGTGCGGGTTTCGGTAGTTGTGGCACTCTGGCTCAGTAGTTGTGGCGCACAGGCTTAGTTTAGCTGCCCCATGGCATGTGGTATCTTCCTGGGCCAGGGCTCAAACCCGTGTCCCCTGCATTGGCTGGCAGATTCTTAACCACTGAGTGGCAGGTGGATTCTTAACCACTGCACCACCAGGGAAGTCCAAGATGAGCATTTCATAAAAGTTGTTTGAAACAATATGTTGACCTTTCATGAGCTGGAGCAGCTGACATTTTGCCTGGATCTGAGCCAGGTTGGGTGCTATTCTAAATGAGAAATCAGGTGCCCCATCTGCACTGAAGGAACTTTTTCTGATCATTTGTTAAAGCTCTATTTCCAAGGCACTGAGTGAATTTAATTAATTTCACCACCACCACCCCCTCCTTAATAAATTCCTCACATATGTGGATTCACTAGGAAATTGAATTTCATCTTTAGAAAACAAAAAAAAGGACAGTCAACCAAAGGATGAGAGATTAATTTGGTGAAAGCTCAGTGATCGAGTCAAAATGAAAATGCCTCTCAAACTGTAGTGAGATGAATCATAGTAAAATGCAGATTCTGGTATAACAGGTCTGGAGGGGGTGCCTGAGATTTGGCGTTTCTCACAAACCCACAGGTGATGCACTGCTGCTGCTGTCTCTGTATCGTACTTTGAGCAGCAAGGAGCTCGAAGACATCAAGACATCATTCATGTCTTATTTTACCACTAAGTCACTGCTGTAACCTGGGAACCCTTCTCAGCTGGGCTTCAGTTTAGTATGAATTGTTCTCTAAAGTTCCTTCCAGCTCTTAAAAATGTATCATGTTCTTGAAAGCATAGGTCTAGCTTCCTTGTCTTCATGAATTCACCCCTTCTACTGGCAGACATGTACTGAGCACCTACCATGGGTCAGGCACTGAATAAGGTACTGGCTAGTTAAGTATGCACTAGATCAAACACCTGCACTAAGAAATCAATTCAGAGAGAGAATCAGGCAATGATAACAAGATGCCACACATGCTATAAAGCTGCTTAAGCAATGGTTGTTAAGAGTACACAGAGGGCTGAGAATCTGTGTTTTGGATAGCAGGCAGGAGGGAGTGTGCGTCTCCTCAGATGACTGTGCATCTGAGTCATCTGTAGGGCTTGTTAGAATAGAGTTGGCTTGATCCCACCCTCAGACTTCCAAGATTCTGCATTTCTAATACATTCCTAGGTGACGCTGACGTTGCTGATCTGGGACCATACTTTGACCTCTGTTCTATTATAAATCATGCATTGTGCTAGGTCACAAAAATGAATGGAACATAGGGTTTTGCTCTGGAATGGATGACTAGAAGGTCAGAGCTCAGTGGAGGAAATAGGCTTTCCCCCCTTCACCCCATCCAGAATGGTTAGGGCAACTTTTGTTTTTTTTACATTTTATTTTTAAATTTTTATTTATTTCTTGTTTCAGTTTTAATTTCTTTTTTTTAAAACATCTTTATTGGGGTATAATTGCTTTACAATGGTGTGTTAGTTTCTGCTGTATAAAAAAGTGAATCAGCTATACATATACATATATCCCCATATCTCTTCCCTCTTGCGTGTCCCTCCCACCCTCCCTTTCCCACCCCTCTAGGTGGTCACAGACCACCGAGCTGATCTCCCTGTGCTATGCGGCTTCTTCCCACTAGCTATCTATTTTACATTTGGTAGTGTATATATGTCCATGCCACTCTCTCACTTTGTCCCAGCTTACCCTTCCCCCTCCCCATGTCCTCAAGTCCATTCTCTACGTCTGCGTAGGGCAACTTTAGAAGGGGGTTGAAGACAGAGAGAGAGAGAGAGTATGTGAAGTTATGGTTCTATGCCATATGAGCTTTGGAATAAAAGGGTTGGGCTCAAACCTAGTTCTGTCACTTACTGCCTTGGTCTTAATACAGTAAGTGCTGTAAAAATGATAGCCAGGGTTCCTCGGAATAATAATAGCAATGATTCTGTCTTGAGAGAGGGAGACAGCAAAGACTTCCCAGAGTAGGTGATATCTACCCTGGTGTGATGAGTAAAGAATGACCGGAGTTTATGAAGTACATGTTAGGAGTCAGTGGGTAGGGAGGTGAATAGGTGGTTCTAGGTGGAAGACGTCAGCAAGGTGTCAAATAACACACTGCTCTATTCACTGAGTACTTTCTGCTAAGTAGGCATGTATTACAGCTTTGTGAATAGAATCAAATTTATAATTCTTTGGAGAAACCTAAGAAATTCTTTAAAGAATTCCAACGTAGACACCTCTGTGAAGTCAAAAAGAAGACAGAGTTCAATGGAAAGTTCATGGTGAACACGGACTAGAAAGTTCTGGATTCAAGTCCCAGATCTGCCTCCTAGCAGCTCTTCCACATTCAAGGTTCATGTACATATGTTCTTTCCATTTTTAGCAACCCTACAATGTAGCTGACATCATTACTACCATTCTACAGATAGGGAGCCTGAGGCCCAAATATGCCCGAGGCTATAAACTAGTGAATCCCGGCACAACCAGTATTTGATCTCAAGTCTACTGGATCAAGTTTTATATTTGGGGATTTTTGCTTTTGTCTGATTATTTCAAAAGAGGATTTTCTATACTTAACCAATGATTAGACATGCCAAGAAAATGTGTTAAAACTGCAGATTTCTATGCTCTTTTTCTGGAGGTTCCAGTTCTGTGGGTCTGGGGTGCGCTCAGGAATCTGTATGCTTAATCAGTGACTCTCTCCCTCCCCATACAAGTGGCCCTGCACCCTGGATGCTGGTACACCCCCTCCCTACTTTGTCCCTTCAGCCTAAGAGAGCTTACTCAGCTCTGGGTGGTCACATCACCCCTGTTGGCTTCTCAGCTCTTCCTTCACCAGTATAACCAATTTCCTGCCTTTCATTGCCTCTGTTTAAAATGCCCATAGTAGTCTGTTGTCCTGGTTGGACCTTGAATGACATCTGTCTGCAGGCTGGATTTTGATTTCCTGTGGTTGGAAGCCATCCTCTCTGCCTGGGTTACGTAGGGCAACAGAGGGACAGCTACACCACCTGGAGTGGCACAAACTCCTTCTGATTCCCAGAGTGCCTGGAGCTGGGGTCCTCTGGCTCCATTGGGACTGATTAGCTCCAGAACCTCCTGGAAAAGGAGGGACACTGACTTCCCAAGGCCAATCTTTAGTCCAGTCCTCCCCCCACCAGTCCTCTGGGCTCAAGTTCATGGCTCTTCGGGACAAGTAATTCTAAGCTGAAGGGTTACAACATGCAATTAGAGCACTGGCTACATGGAAATAGGGAAGGTACTCACAATATTAAAGCTATCCAACTCTTACAAAGAGGCCAACAGAGGTCAACCGAGGTTCCCTTGAAAAAAATGAATTCTCTGCCCTTTGGTCATAACTGGAGGGTATTTTTCCTCTCATAAATGGTGCCTCATGGTTTTTGCAATCTAACATACTGACTGAGGCAATCATTGTAAAGAAGAATTTTTCCATCTGGGAACCAGAAGTACCTTGGGGAACTTACAAGGTACCATAAAGATCGTAGTTGAAGAAATTCTAGACACCTGTTTGGCCCATCGATGGTAACCTGCAGACTACAGGAATGCTGGAGAGGAAAGTTGAGAAGCGCTTTGCTATCTCCTGGGTCTTTCTTGTGTTCTTTTTCTCTCTTCTGTTCATCAATCCATTCATCCATATATCCCTACATATATACATCCATTGACTATTTATTCAGTACCTGCCCTGAGCCAGTCACTGATGAGCAAAAGCAAACATGGCCAGTGAACTCAGGGAGCTGGGGTGGGGGTGGGGGGGGTCAGATGTTAGTCAAATAAAGACACAAATAAATGTAAAACCATCACATTGTAACAGCTGTAAAAGGGTGATACATGGAGACTCAAGTTGGGGAAGTTTTGGGTTTCTTTGGGCCTTGATGAAGGGGTGATGAGATGTAGACATCTTCAGTGAGGTATGTTTTTCTCTTACATTCTTATAGCTTTATAGATCGTGAACTACTTTAACATACATTATCTCACTTTATTTTCACATCAGTTATGCAGTGACAAGATTAAAAAAAAGAAGGTTGAGAATTATTGTAGAGAAGCTAATATAGATGAAAACTTGAGAGAGTGGATAAAGGGGCAAAGGTAAATTAGAGAGGAAAGTGTTTTCAAGTCTGTTCTTCATTGACCAAACAGGTGTCCTCTAGCCCCTGAGGGAAAGATCCTTGGCCACAAGTAATAACAGTCCCCAAAAGCAACAGCTATAATTGCAACAACAAAGGATGCTTTTCACATGTTCTGAGTGTGAAAAGGCCCGATAGTCCTTCATCTGGTACCTCTAAGTCATGCTCATTCACTTGGATGACCTCAACTAAAAAAAAAAGCAATACGGTTGTTTTTACGTTCTAATATTAAAACTATATAAAGTGTGAAAGAGAAAATTTCATTTACTGAAGACTCCTAGCTTCAGGAGAAACACGGGTGTCTCCCAGTAAATAGTAATCAGCTTGACTGACTGGTCAGCGTATTTACAGGATGATCGCATTAGTCATGATGGGATAGGTTTAATGTGGTATCAAATGATCCTGGTATCTCAGTCATCCCACATAACCAAACTTTATGAAAATAACATGCTATATGTCCATAAAGGGTCCCAGGTGGGTAGGGTGGGGATCTGCTCATGGAGTCACTCAGGAAGCTCCCCCATTTTGTACCTGTATCTCCAAGAACACATGTGCCCATCACAGCCTCAGCCCAGAAGTGTGCACATCATTTCTGCTCATATTTCATTAGACAGAATTAGTCACAAGGCCCAACATAACTATAAGAAGGCCTGGAAATTCAGAGGAACAAATGGACGCGGTGAGCACTACTGTCCCTGCCACTATAATCTATTTCCAAAACTCTACAAAACTGATCCAGGAGAGGAGGTCCTATCTTTGCCACAATTCCCCAAACCATATCAAGGCACAGAATTTCCTTTAAGCTCTTGTTTTTGAGTCTTTACAGAAAAAGAGAGGAGAATGAGCTCCCACTATGTAGCCAACACTTTATGTGATGGATACTCTGAATCGGCTTACTCAGCCTCATTATACCCTCTCTATAATGTAGACTGCTCAGAAAAACTTATCCACCTTTCCCAATTCTGTCGCAGCTAGGGTTCTGGAGACATATAAGATTATGCCAGACATAGGTTTTATATATTCCCATGAGATTTGGGAGGTGGAAGTGAAGAGGAGGACAAACTTCTAATGTTTTAACTGCCACTGCTGGCAAGCAAGGCTGGCAGCATCAAAAGGAAGAGGCAATGGCAGCTGGCTTGGAGCTGTGGTGTCCAATCACCAACTTTCTATGTGTCACAAGGCAGATGCAAGGTTCCAGCATCTTTATTCCAATTTCCTGACTCCTGGATCACTGCTCTGGTGCTACATAATTTCAACAGTTTCAGTGGCACCCTCCTAGTTCCCCACTTTCCTGATTATATCAGTATTATATAGTTCTGAGGGTCATTAAGGGAGACCCATTCCAAAGGCTTCCCATTTTTTGTAAGCAGTGAATTCCTTATATTAAATCCCTCTCTGTTTAAGTTACCTAGGCTGGTTACTATTGCTTCACTGTGATGTGACGGACAACATTTGCTAAATACTGTTATATTTATATATAGGTTCTTCTAACAACTTTCTAAGAACTCTTAATTGTTGAAATGAGTAAACGTGTATTTTCAGGGAATCTACGTTTGAGCTAAAATAACTCCAAGCATAAATTTGTTTGAAGTCCCATGTTTTGGCTTTAAAATTCATGTGAATGAACTCCACAATAAATTCTATTCTCCCAAAATTCAGAGAAGAATTCATGCTCCTGGAAAGTACACTTCTTCATTTACTGGTCTTATATATTCCCTGATAAAACCTACTTTATCTAAGAGGCTATGCAAACCTCATTTTGAGAGATATTTAATCTGTGTAACGACTCTGAAAAGTAGGTCTTATAATGCCCATTTTATAGATGGATTAACTGAGGCTTAGAGGGATAACATAAGATGTCCAAGATCCAAAGAGCCAGGATGTAAACCTAGGTCCCTCTGTTTTCAAAGGCACAAGCTCTTACCATTACAACACACAGACCTGGAGCAAAAACTCTCAGCTGCTCTGAACATTGGTTTGTAATGGAGCTTTGGTTAGTTCATTCAACTCAACGCCGGTATGTTTAGTTAGTTCTTCTCTCCTCCACAGACATCAAAAACTACAAGCATCTGCCTGAAAATGGTGCATTTCTGACCTTATAAACACTGTCAAACTCTTAGAGGAAAACACAGGCAGAACACTGATGACATAAATCACAGCAAGATCCTTTTTGACCCACCTCCTACAGAAATGGAAATAAAAACAGAAATAAACAAATGGGACCTAATGAAACTTAAAAGCTTTTGCACAGCAAAGGAAACCATAAACAAGACCAAAAGACAACCCTCAGAATGGGAGAAAATATTTGCAAATGAAGCAACTGACAAAGGATTAATCTCCAAAATTTACAGGCAGCTTATGCAGCTCAATATCAAAAAAACAAACAACCCAATCTAAAAATGGGCAGAAGACCTAAACAGACATTTCTCCAAAGAAGATATACAGACTGCCAACAAACACATGAAAGGATGCCCAACATCATTAATCATTAGAGAATTGCGAATCAAAACTACAATGAGGTATCATCTCACACCAGTTAGAATGGGCTTCATCAGAACATCTAGAAACAATAAATGCTGGAGAGGGTGTGGAGAAAAGGGAACACTCTTGCACTGCTGGTGGAATAGAACTACCATACGACCCAGCAATCCCACTACTGGGCATATACCCTGAGAAAACCATAATTCAAAAAGAGTCATGTACCACAATGTTCACTGCAGCTCTATTTACAACAGCCAGGACATGGAAGCAACCCAAGTGTTCATCAACAGATGAATGCATAAAGAAGATGTGGCACATATATACAATGGAATATTACTCAGCCATAAAAAGAAACGAAATTGAGTTATTTGTAGTGAGATGGATGGACCTAGAGCCTGTCATACAGAGTGAAGTAAGTCAGAAAGAGAAAAACAAATACCATATGCTAACACATATATATGGAATCTAAAAAAAAAAAAAAAGGTCTTGAAGAACCTGGGGCAAGACGGGAATAAAGACGCAGACCTACTAGAGAATGGACTTGAGGATATGGGGAGGGGGAAGGGTAAGCTGTGACAAAGTGAGAGATTGCATGGACATATGTACACTACCAAATGTAAAACAGACAGCTAGTGGGAAGCAGCCGCATAGCACAGGGAGATCAGCCCGGTGCTTTGTGACCACCTAGAGGGGTGGGATAGGGAGGGTGGGAGGGAGGGAGACTCAAGAGGGAAGAGATATGGGGATATATGTATATGCATAGCTGATTCACTTTGTTATAAAGCAGAAACTAACACATCATTGTAAAGCAACTATACTCCAATAAAGATGTTAAAAAAAAAAAAGAATTCAAAAAGAAAAGATGGATGGAACGTAACAAAAGAATCTGCACATCCAGAAAGAAATGACTAAAATTCTGTACTGCTGGTCGCCCATCAACAGCACTATTATAACTATTATAACTCTGTACATAGACATAATGATGATAAATTTGTGAAGCCTGGAAACCTGATGCAAACTGAAGTCAACAGGATCATGGGATTACTGTGGTATCTGCAGAAATATTTTGGTTTTAATTCCTACTCGGGCACATGCATGTGCTTTTTTTTTCCCCCCATCACTCTCCTTCTGTACATATCTGACAGCTGGCTGGAGAATTCTTCCATCAAGACTTATTGGAATATTTCTATAAAACTGTATGTGGCCTGGGTAGGAGTCTACCCCTTCTTAGTGATTCAAGTCGTGTCTCTTTCTTTCCTGGAGAAATCAATCGAAAGATACTATTTGCAGATTGACCCAGTTCTTCAGACTGTCAACTACTACAGATGCGGTATCAGACAGAAGTGTATAAAATCACGATGGGGTTTTCATCTACCTAAACAGCTAGTTTATACTTTCGAACTCAATATTTTCCCCAGGGCTTTCCCAGCACTTAATAAAACTATCTAAAAAATTCTTAACATATCTTCATGACACTAAAAGACTCTCTTGATAATCTTATTAGGGTTGGCTATTTCTGCACCAGAAAAAGAGCTAAATGGGAAGGGATTAAGTGCCTACTATGTGGCAGGTAACTAGGCACATACCAAGTTATTTAATTCCTAAAACAGCACATACATAGAAATGCTATCACCCTCATTTTATACATAAAAAAAAAAATTCAAAGAAGCTAAGTAAATTGACCAAAATCACCCAGATAATAAGTAGAAAAGCTAGCAATGGAACTCAGGTTAGCCTGGCCTGAAAGTCAATCATCTTTTCAAGATGACACAACACATCCAGTAAAAAAAAAATATTGCGAGAGAGCTTGAGAAAATAGCTCCAAGAATTCTAACTTCCGGATCTAGTGTTTCATTTCCAAGTAACATGAGGAAACATTTTCCAATTGCCTGAATATTTAATAATACAGGAAATGAAGCACATTGTACTCCTTGGCCTTTACTGTGTGTTTCATAACAGAGGTAGAGGAGAGGGTTTTATTCTGGGGGGAAAAAAAAGCACCGTATTCCAAGTCAAAGCATGTCTATAAAGGGTAAATGATGTGGCATTTTAGATCAGAGCAAATGAATGTTTAAAAGATTTTGCAGTTTTGATTCCCACTGACCAACGGTTACTGCTCAAATGTACCCCCCTCTTCTCACATCTCCAGCTGTCTATCTGCTGGCTTTTTATGGAGATTTCACTGTCAAAAGCAGCTTGGTATAGTCACAGCATTGCTCTCGCCTGCCCTTTCTCCAGCCCTCAGCTCTGTCATAATGGAAGAGGACACCCCCTCCAGACGTCTGCCACTTTCCGAAGAGATGACAACAATGATCATCAAGGCCATTTCTTAGCTATGCTGCCCTGTCCACTCCATTTCCCTGTCCTTCTGGCAGCTTCCAGCCTGAGTAAAATAAACTGTCTTTTTCTCTACGCTTCTCAATTGTCATCTCTATAACCAGCTCGCATCACCGTGGTGAAAAGAAATCTCGATCAAAACTCTAGACGGGGGCTTCCCTGGTGGCGCAGTGGTTGAGAGTCCGCCTGCCAATGCGGGGGACACGGGTTTGTGCCCCGGTCCGGGAAGATCCCACATGCCGCGGAGCGGCTGGGCCCGTGAGCCATGGCCGCTGACCCTGCGTGTCCGGAGCCTGTGCTCCACAACGGGAGAGGCCACAACAGTGTGAGGCCCGCGTACCGCAAAAAAAAAAAACTCTAGACGGGGCATAACACCATTTATTAAGCAGGAAGCTACAAATATTGACTTGGGACTGTCCAAGACATTTTTATCCAACAAGATCAGGAAACGAAGTGTTGGGGTCAACCACATTTTTCTTATAACTAGTATATAACTTGTATAAAACTTGTCATAAACATATCAGACCTATGTTCAAAAAGGCAGAATGTGTATACACTTTTGTGATTTTTTTCTATGTTTCCCTCCAGATTCATTCTCTGCCCTTCTCTGCCTTGCTCTGTGCCCCAAGATGTCAAACTCTAACTAATCATTCAGGCTCCCTAGCTTCTGGCTCCCAGTTGCATGCAGCCAACTGGAAGCATCGACAGGAGATTCTAGGGCAGAAGAAGAGAAGGGTTGGGCTTCCCTGGTGGCACAGTGGTTAAGAGTCTGCCTGCCAATGCAGGGGACACGGGTTCGAGCCCTGGTCCAAGAAGATCCCACACACCACGGAGCAACTAAGCCCACGCGCCAAAATTACTGAGCCCGCGATCTAGAGCCTGTGAGCCACAACTACTGAGCCCACGTGCCACAACTACTGAAGCCTGCATGCCTAGAGCCTGTGCTCCGCAACAGGAGACACCACCACAATGAGAAGCCCGCATACCGCAGCGAAGGGTAGACCCTGCTCGCCATAACTAGAGAAAGCCGGTGTGCAGCAATGAAGACCCAAAGCAGCCAAAAATAAATGAAATAAAATAATTTATAAAAAAAAACAAAAACGAAGGGTTGAGGGTATTGACCTACCCCCAACCCTCCCTGGGCCACCGTGCATCTCCCAGGGTCCTCACTGGGCTGCAGAAACTTGCGACCTCTGCCCCCAGGTCCCAGGAGGTGGGAATAGCTTCCTGCTGTTGCTAAATGCTGGGCGCCTCTCCATCCCGTTGTTGGTTCCTTTAACCCAGCCCACTCTTCCATACACAGTCCCTTCATTAATAGCTCTTCAGTTAACCCTTCAAGACAGACACCTGCCAGGACCCTGAGTGGAATCACTGCAGTTGCCTTTCTATATTTAGCGAGTGGTTTCTATGTGATCTTCTAAGAAATGTGGTAAATGCGAAAGAAAGCCAAGCCATGCTCCTGGTCCTCAGGATGCTTGCGGATCCAGGTAGGGACATAAAACCATCCTAAAGGTGTCATACTCACACTCTCAATCGAGGCAGTATCTCCAAAGGCCTAAACTTGTTCTAAGCCTCTACCTACCCCCAACCCTGTACCAAAACATACGTGTCCTCAGTCCCGTTCACTCGGCCAGTGTAATCATCTAGGAAACAGTGGCCAGGTGTGTGGCTCTGCTTCCATGGATTAGTTCTGGGCACCTTCTTTCCCCTCATCCCTCCAAGCCCACTTTATCATGAACTCCTGCAGATTCTCTTTCTTGAAATCTCTCAAATTCGTCCAACTTCTCCTTAGTGCCTCTGTCTTACTCTGGTAGAAGCTGGGATTATTTCTCACCTCCATTTCTGCGAGAGCCCTCTCACCGCTCCCCCAGCCTCCAGTCTTACCTTCCGCTTCCAGCCCGTGCTTCACTGTGAGGCCTGAGGGATCTCTGTCCTGTTGATCCACTGCTCCAGACCCTCCCAGGATGAAGTCTAACCATAAAATGGCTTAGCTCAGATTGTGACAACCTTTCCAGACTCTTTTTTTTTTTTTTTTTTTTGGCTGCTCCAGGTCTCAGTTGCGGCACGCGGGATCTTTAGTTGCAGCACGTGAACTCTTAGTTGTGGCATGCATGCGGGACCTAGTTCCCCGACCAGGGATTGAACCCAGGCCCCCTGCATTGGGAGCGTGGAGTCTTAACCACTGGGCCACCAGGGAAGCCCCCTTCCAGACTCTTGACACAGTCTTCTCATCGACTGCTCCAAAGAGACCGATTTCTTCCAGTTCTTTAACAGAACTATACCTTTTCTTGCCTTGGTGCCTAGACTCATACTATTTCCTTTGCCAAGAATCCCTTCTCTGCCTCCCTGCAGTGACCTTTGGCCTGGCTAACTTCTATTTTATGACTCAAGTCTCAGCATAGACATCACCGCCTCCGACAATCACCCCTTATTGCCTGCACCCACCCCCTCCAAAGCCAGAACTTTGGATTAGGCAGTTGTCCTGCGACACAACAGCTCCTCCAGCATTCTCTACTTCTCTCGTCACCCTTCCGCAGTACTGTTTTGTAATTGCCGGCGTGCTTGTACCTATTTCCCACCTGACGGTAAGCTGTGTCAGGGCAAGAACTCTGTCACTGCTGCCACTTCAACATCTAGCAAAGAATGATCAAAACTATCTATTTAAAAGTTGAAATTAAGAGAAGGAAGGAGATCTCAACCTGGTTTAAAGGACTGGCAATGTCAAAAATCCCGTTATTTAGAAACAGAGTATCTCTCAACAGTCACAGGCTCTGTATATCCGAGTGGGTGTTGTTCTAAATGTGTCTGCAGCTCTTTGTGCCCCAAACCCATCCTCTACTAAGGAGAATAAAATTCCACGCATGCGTCAAAGGACCGAAGAGCAGGGACTGCTCTGTGAACCTCCCTCTCTCTCCCTTGTCCCCATTGCCCGGTAGGTGATGCCTGCTTGAATAGAGAACGCCTGCATGAGAGCATTGGAGTTATTTTCAGAAGCTTCATTATCTCAGCTGGAAATCCTGGGGCAGCTTTTTGCAAACCAAATGGAGTTCAATTAATGAATCAAGAGCAAAGGATCAAGACCTAAATAGAGTCAACATTAGCAAAAATCTCTCAGCACCCAGATGGTCAAGTTCAATGTCCCAAAGTGCTTTTAGAAGAGGGGAAACTGAGATTTTCCTGGAATGGTGTTTAGAGGCACAGGAATGGACTAAAATGAACTCATTTTACTGGTGTATTGATGAAATCACAGAACCATGCTTGGCAGGTCTTCTCCTCAACTCTTTTTCTCAAGGCTATAACTAAAGATAGTTGAATTCCCTTTTGTAACTTGCTTACCATTGCCAGAGAAGCCTTACTAATTCATCTCCCACTGGTTAAAAATGTATGATAATTAGGATGAATACAGTCCTGAAGTGTATCTATGGAGGAAACTGATTTTCTTAAAAATAACAAGGCTATGAAAATGGTTTTTAAGCTCATTAAAATGAACCTTTGGTGCACTCTGTTGTATACAAAGATGCAAATCATGTAAGGGTTCTCACTGGGAAAAACACAGTGGCTTGGCCACCCATGTTCATCTCCTCTCCCTTTAAAGATCCCAGGAAAAAGACAGTAAAATAGGTATAAAACCCACAAGAAAATAAGAGAGGCAAGAGTTCAATGCATGTGTGAAGAACAGACAGCAGTGGAACCAGGTAACTGACTACAGAGTCAGAGGCAAGGAATTCCTCTTAGTTCCTTACTAAGAGGCAAGGAATTTACAAGTTGAAGGGCTGAAGACAGGATTTCAGTGAAGTGTGAGCCCCTTGGCTCTGCAAACCTGCACGGGCTTGGAACCTCCAGAGAGAGGACTGGGGGTGATGCAGGGCTCAAAACAAGGGTCCTCTGTGAGGTCTGCAAGCTGAGTGGTGGGACAGTGAGAAAGCTGGCAGAGGGAGGTTCTCCACTTTTCCAACCACCCACACCCACAGAAAGACTAGATGGTTCTCCCCTAAGTAACTCAAACTTCCAAACACCAATATTTGCAGAATCAGAAGGGGTCTCTTAGTATGGCTGACTCAGCAAGCAGCAACTGTGCATGAATTCTCAACAATGACTGAGCCCCATTCCTCACACACATAGGTTCCAACAGGCTTCTTAGTCTCTCCATGTAAAAAATGAACAGATAGCAGTGGGTCACCAGCCATTTGAGGAAAACCTCCAGCAAGGAATATGAAATCGAAACAAGCAGAAAAAGGGTAACTGGAGAAACAAAGAGCACAATGAAAAATAAACAAAACTAATTAAAAGTCTACAAGAAGAGAAAATATGGGATCCATAAAAAAAAGAACGAAATTCTCTTAAAAAACATTCAGAGAAAAAAAAAGAGCTAAAATATAATAGCTGAAATTTAAACAAGATATATTCATGAGAACAGTCAAAAAATAAAGTAAAAAAATATGGTGGAAATAGCAGAGAAAGAAACAGACTTAGAAAATCAATCTAGGAGGTCCAATATCCTTCCAACACGGGAAGCAGAGAGAAAGAACAAAGAAAACAGAGGAGAATTTTATCAAATAAATAATATGAGGAAATTTCCCAGATCTCAGACATGAGTCTCTGGATTGGTTTACAAATGGGCTGCAGATTAATGATAAGAATCCATTGCTTTTTTTGTAAAACAAATCTTTTAGATTTACTTGATTTTAAAACTATCTGCCTTTATTGTTTTTTGATAAAATTTAAACTTTCACTTAAAATAACTTTAAAAAGGGAGCATCTTACCTATTTTCTTAGGTCTGTTTTATGAATGCTATGAGGCATGCCTCCTTACTTTGTCTCACTATGTACACTTAAAAACAATACAACTGATTAGGACTTTATTTCCTATGTCAGATTTCTGACTAATTCAGCCCAATCTCCCTGAATTTCCCCTTCCCATTATCTTTTAACAAATTGTTGAAATAATAGTATATATTCCATTTCCTATATTTCCCAAATGCAGAATGTGAGCACAGTTGAAACAAACACCAAGGCCATCTCTTGTTTTATGTATATTCTTCCTACAGTAACAAAATAGTTCACTGGGCTTGTCTGAGTAAGAAACAAGAACAGAGAGCAAGATAGGTAGAAAGATAGATAGATAGATAGATAGATAGATAGATAGATAGATAATGTGATTGACAAATATGATAAATAAGTAGATGGATAGAGAGATGGCTAGATAGACAGATATAGATAGATATGTGATTGATGAAGATGATAAATAAGTAGACGGATAGATAGACAGATAAACAGAGAGGTATAGACAGATGAACAAGCATGACCAAAATCGTGCTCTTGGTGGTAGAGGGAAGCCCACACTTTCAAATGAAAGTGGTAGATCATCCAAAGGTTAATACTCAAATTGTTTGTTTTTAGTTTTCAGCATGATAGTAAAGTTTAACTTGTTTTTCTAAATAAGTTGAAAAAATAGAACATTGACTTTTGTTCATGATACACATGGCCAATTACAAGCAATTCTGCATCCATGAGAGGAGGCTTCCCATTCCAGCACAAAGGTGGTCTACACAGATTCAGAAACCCTTCTGCTATGAACACCTAGATATGCTGGATAAGATATAATAAGAAAAGTTTGCTTGTTTATGTTTTAATGTAATACTGAGCTTGCAAGAAAGAAAAGGAAACTCCCAGGTATAAAAAAAGGGTACAAGAGCATTGAAAACCAGGAGGGTGAATATTCAGTCTGACCATGAGGCATCCCTGATGAAACGGGGTGGAGTGGGGTGGTGTCAGAGAGTGCATCAGGTAGTGGTGGGGGGGCTGAGGACCGTCTTGATACATAAATGACAGCTAAGGCTTCGTGAGCCCAGGAGTTGGGAAACTGGAACTGAAGTTTCTGCAGAGCGCCAGACGTCTCAAAAGGTTAAACCCCTCTGTGAAAGAATGTCTTAGAAAACAGCCTCTGCTCAACAGCTTGGGGAGATCACCTGGAAACTTCTCTGCTGGAAAAAACTCCCTCCACCCCTCTTGCACCCAGGAATAAGGATATTTTGATCGAAAGCTGCATTTATGCCATGGTTATGCTGCCAGGAATTAGAGGATATCTACATTAAGTCATCTAATCATCACAACAGTCTTATGTGGTCAGTATTTTAAAGCACATTTTATAGATAAAGAACCTGGGAATCAGAGAGATTAGATAATCTGTCTCAAGTTAAAGGGAATAAGTAACAGAATTGGGATTCAAACTCACATTTTCTAACTTCAATCTAGAGTTTTATTCATTGATATTAGTTAATCTGGGCCTCTGTTTTAGATATTTAAACTGTGTCCACTTACTACAGCACCAATATAATTGATTTTTCATTTTTCCTTTGTTTCCAAAATGTAACATCAATCATGATCTGCTGGTGGTATTTTCAGTTATGAGGCCACCATGACGTGTCCAACCAAGAGTGAAGAAAACCGAACCAAGAAAATACATGTTTTGTGAGCCTCTTAACAGGAGAAACACTTTTCATATGCAAGAACTTACTGTGGAAACAAGGTGGTTATAAGTACCTCATGAATCTTCTTTCTGGATGTACTACAGGAGAGGATTTTTCACTAGTATTCTAAGTTTACAGAGTATAGTTTAGAATTCTACATAAGATATGGGGTGGGGGGGACAATAATGTGTCCCTAGACAGTGTGAAAAGAAGAAAATAAGGTGAAACCAGTAAAATGATTACTGTTCCACTGGGGGTCACTAAAAGCCCATCTGTTTATAAATGTGTAACTAAAGTATTTGGGATCACCTAAAACTCTGAACGAGGGAATACTGGAGCAAATTCAGGGAGCCAGGACTGGAAAATGATATAATTTGATCAGCAAAAATTCAGTCCACTGTTCTGATCCCCATCAGGTGTAAGATCATGTGAAATTAAGGGGACAGTGGAGAGCCACTTGGGGGAACCCTGGGCCATTTACATACAGACCAAAGGAGATGGGAGTCTGAATAGAGCAGAAATTAACATAACGGCCACGCGGCAAAGCTCTTCTGATCTAGGAAAGGACAGCTTCCAGCTTCCTCATGGAAAATATACTTCTTATGGTCGATTGGCATATCTTGTACTGATAACCTTGGTGACAATCTAATTTCTCACATAGCTGGCCTACATGGAGAGAATGCATTGCTTAGGCTGCCTTGAAAGTCCACGGTGTTTTTGTTACTTGGAGTTCTGGTATTCTGCTTATTATTTACACTTGTCTTCTAATACGGCCTGCCCCTAACGGGGACACACAGATCCTCCCATGCAGGTGTTTACATCTGTTTGACAACTGCACTGCCCGTTACAAGTGAACCCTAGTTTGCTTGGTTAATATGAGTCCACCCCTTAGAGATGGATCCAACGTCACTGTGCCTCTAATTAGGTTTCTGATCCTCCGTGGCAGAAGCTAGGGCACTGGATCATGGGGATATCACCAAGGGCATTTGTGGGAACAAATCCATGGGTCCTATAGGATTTACCAGATCCCATCCCTCTGAATCATGGTGTGATGAGCGGAGCTTTTCCACTTGAAACCACAACAACGCTTTCTGTTCATTTTTCACTTACGTGCTGTAACTAGAGATGTGCACTGTTTTTCAAGAAAGATTGTGTGCTCCATAATTTAACCATGAAGATCTACAGTGGGGTCTGTTACTAGTACACAGAGTCATGAACAAAGCTTTGTATACCACCCACTGCATTGGTCCATCTGCTTTCAATGGGCTTGGTTAATGAATTGTCTTGGTTTAAATTTGCTGAGCGTGGCAGGATAGAACCGTGCTTTTTCTCTTATTCGCAAGAATATTTAGTAGAAGATTTTTTTAAAAAGAAGTTTTTGAAAAGGTAAGAATAGCAAAAATGGGCAGATAAATATGCCACTTATCATTTATTAACATCGTATATTTTTGAATGCCCGCTTTATATCAAGCAATGTTCTAGAAAGCTGGGATTCTTATTTTTGGCAGTGTGCGGATTTTTCTTTAACTTTTTATTTGGAAATAATTTCAAATTTACAGAAAACTTGGAAAATTAGCAATTGTGCCAAGAATATATGAATACCCAGGTGTACCTACTGTTAATATTTCCCTCCATTTACTCTATCACTTGCTGCTTACCTCTCTTCATAATAATTTTTAGAAAGCTGGGATATCAAAGTAAAAGCATGGGGAATCCCAGACCTCAAGGGTCCTCTGGCTTTAAGAACTGGGTAATCATGTTAGGAAAAAAAAAATCACAAGTCATTATAAAGGATGCTATCATGAATGGATCTATACACAATGTTTAGCAGGACCTGTGCTACCCCTGTGTTGAGGCTTAAAGGGTGACTAGGAAGCTGTCAGGGAGGCAAGTATAGGGTGTGCAGAAATTGTTTAAGGGTTCCTGGAGCATAACGGATGAGATGCAGAGGCGCTGGACAGTTAGCAAAGATCCAAAACCTCATGGGGATTTTATGCAATACTGAGGAGTTTCATGATTAGTGAAGGTGACGGAAGCCACGTTGACCAAATGGATAAATTTTGAGTGTTTCACACTCCCTTAACTAGCTGAGAGTAGGGTGGATGCTAGGGGATGGGGGAGGGGCAAACTCGAACCTTGGAAGCATCCAGTAGAAAATATGTCCCAATAGTCTAGAGGACTTGGGATAGTCTGGGCCTGGACTAGGGCAGTGGCCGTGATGGCAAAGAGCTGACTGTGAAACACAGGAGATATTTACGAGGTGGCAAAAGAACTATTGTAATCATTGACAACCAGCACTAGCAGTGACATATTCTTGTGTATTCAGTGCCTGCTGGGTGACCTTTTTTACACAAAGAGCAGCAATGCTACCTGCTGTTCTATGGCTGTTTCAATTTGAGAAATTGAACATTAGAGTTTTATTTATTTATTTTTTTTGCGGTACGTGGGCCTCTCACCGTTGTGGCCTCTCCCGTTGCGGAGCACAGGCTCCACACGCGCAGGCTCCACACGCGCAGGCTCAGCGGCCATGGCTCACGGGCCCAGCTGCTCCGCGGCATGTGGGATCCTCCCAGACCTGGGCACGAACCCGTGTCCCCTGCATTGGCAGGCGGACTCTCAACCTCTGCGCCACCAGGGAAGCCCGAACATTCGAGCTTTTAATGCAAACTATGAGTAGCTGTGTGTCACCACCGAGGGGATTAGCCCCGAGATGCTGAGGTTTTAGCATCCAGGAGACCGTTAATTCCTGGCCATGGTGCTCACAGTTCAGGTGAGCTGTTCTGCCAGGCACTAAAATCGGAAGCAATGGGGTGTCATGTTTAAGAAACTGAGCTTGGTGCCAGCCAGGCCTGGGTCTGAATCTCAGATTTCCCATTGGCTTCAACTCTTGTTTCTGAACGAAGTTTCGTTGTCCATAAAATAGAGATTAGAGTACTTATGACCTAGGGTTGTTATCAGGATTAAATGAGATACTTGCTTAAATTCACACATAAGTGGTGGAGCTAAGATTCCACCGTAGATCTAGCTGACACCAGAAGCAACACTCTCCCTTTCAACTTCTTTCCCTTTTATATTTAATATTTGCCTAATTTTCATTATTTTTAAAAATGCTACTTTCAATTTCTATTTCCCTTTTGACCCAAGAGTTATTTATTTCAGAGAGAGCTTTTAAAACTCCATGAAGAAAGGCTTTCTGTGCTTTGGTTTTGTTATTGATTTTCTAGTTTTATTCCACAATCATCAGAGGATGTTGTTTGTATTATTTCTACCTTATGGAACTTACTGCATTTTTTTGTGACAATCTATGGTTAATTCTGTGAATGTTCTATGTAGATTAGAAAAAAAAAGTGTACTCTTTATTATCAGGGTACAAAGACTGTGATGTGTCCAGACATCCCTTAATTATGTCAGTTGGGTCTTTTGTATCTTTGTTTATCTTTTGTCCAATTGCCTTGTCTTGGATTGAGAGTAGTATTGAACTACCTAATTTTAGTATGCTTCTATTTCTTCTTGCATTTTCTGCATATTTTGCTGTAAAGGTTGCTGCTGTTACTTGATGTGCCTTCATAACTGCTGAATTCTGTTCCCTGTGAACTCTGGCCTTTAACATAAACCAGTTCTTCTTTGCCTTGATCTGTGCTTTTCAGTCTGCACTTTACCCTGTCATATATCAAGATCAAAATTGATGCTTTTTGTTTTTGCTGTTAGTTTGCATTTGCCTTATACAATCTGCACAGCCTATATTTTTGGCCTTTTAAAATCACTTTGTGTTAGGTGTGTCTCATACTCAGCACAGAGTTGAATTTTGCAGAGTCCATATTTCTGACTGGTACATTATACTCTGCCTGGCATGTGACTGGAGTTCCATAAAATATGTTTCTTTTTTCTTTTCTTCTTTTATTCAACCAGGGTCAAGACTCAATTAAACCCCTAGTCTTTTGGGTTTTTTTTCTTTTTTTCAGTTTTAATGAGGTATAACTGACAAAATTGTAAGATATTTAAAGTTCACATCATGGTGATTTGATACACGGACACATTGTGAAAGGTTAATTTACTGTCAGCAGTTTTGTATCTGTTTGGACCAAAATCCCCTCCTGGACCCTCTGGCTTAGCTGGATTCTCTTTTTCAGTCTTGCCCTCCTGGTTCTCACACCCCAGCAGGACAGGCTTTCCCTTACCACCTAGGAGGCCCTACATATACTTATCAATGGTCAACTTGAAAAGCACCGATATAAAAGTTTAAAAATGGGAACTATATTCAGTATCTTGTGATAAACCATAACGGAAAAGAATATGAAAAAGAATGTATATATATGTATAACTGAGTCACTTTGCTGTGTAGTAGAAATTAACACAACATTGTAAATCAATACTTCAATAATATAAATTTTTTTTAAATGCATCCTCTCTACTGGCTTGACAAAATGAAGCTTCCAATATTTGAACTAAGGCCTGATATCTCCCCAAATATTCTTTACAATGCAATTAAATGATTGGGAGAAATATGATAGCATGGAAGTCCACCGTTGAAAGGAACCCTAGAAATCATCTACTCAAACTCTCTCCCTAATGTACTGACCACTTCTACAATATCCCGAGTTTTCTAGTCTCTGTATTTTTCTGGGAATGGTAAAACTGACACTGTCACCCATTCTATAGCCATGACATTAAAGACCAGTTGTATCATACATTAACTATATGACCATAGGAACTTATGTAAGCCCTGAGCCTCAGTTATTTTTTCTGTAGAGTGGGGATGATGTTAGAAACTCAGAGGACTAAACATGATTACAAATTCAAGGACAAGGCAGGAAATGTGAAGACCCAGGCAGGTAATTAACTGAATCCCCTATGTGTAAGGCAAAAGGAGTGACTAGGAGAGTTCATTCCCTTTTCAAAGGATAAGACTCTACTGGGCTCCTATAGATGGGAGGCCTGCCTACGGCAATAGAGGCCTAATGATATCATTAGATCTTCTTATTTTTCTAGAAAAGTAGAAATCTGGCTTTTTTTTTTAATAAAGTAATTTCTTATAGCCCATATGAAAGTTGCAGAAACCTTTTTTTTTTTTTCTTTTTTTTGGGGGGTGCACCATGCAGCATGCGGGATCTTAGTTCCCAGACCAGGAATCGAAACTGTGCCCCCTCTGTGCGGTGGAAGCACAGAGTCTTAACCACTGGACAACCGGGGAAGTCCAGAAATCTGCCTTTTTGATGTGAAATTTTCTGACTATTCAATGTGGCAACTAATTCAAATTTCTTTGCAACCCTAGATAGACCACTAAAAACACATATCTGTGGGCTGGGGACACCTAAAGGCTGCCACTTTGCAGTCTCTGGGTTGAAGTAATTAGCATGCTGCCCAGCACAAGACAGCCACTGGATAAATTATGAATTCATCAGATCTGAAACCTTAGACCTCAGACTCTTGGGAGAAAGGACTTGTTTGACTGAGTGGGTAAAAGCTCAGGGAAGAGGAAACTCGGGAACCAGGATGTAACTGTAGGCCCAGGAAAGTGGTAGAAATTGAGGGGAGGGGAAGCAAAAGAGAGAACAGGTGGGAATGGACCATCTAAGAATTCTGCCTCCTTCCCAGTCTGCCTTCTCAGATTCATCTTTTGCTGATACCCACTGGCTCGCTCATATAATGGCTGATCTCTGATCCCTATGCAGATAGAACTGACCTAGGAGACGGGCGGGGAGCGGGGTAGACCCTGCAGCTGACTGGGGTCAGAAGAGCTAGCAGCTTCCTTAGCATAAGTTTACTGGGAAGAGAACAAAAAAAGCACTGAGCTGTGAGCCAAGGAGGCAACTTTCTCCCTGCTCTTATTTCCTTTGGGTTTTCCCCATCAGCAGCTCGGGAACCCAGCCAAATACTTCCTCTTGGGTTGGGGTGGGGTTGCAGCTGTCCCACTCATTTGTAAATAAGGGCCAGTAGAGCTTTTTCTTTTTTTAGCATTTGAATGAGGATGCAAAGGTCACCACCATTCCCCCCTCACTGGCTCAATTTCTCTCTCTCTTCTCTACACGTCTTTTATTTTCCTTCCAGATGTATGTTTTCTGTCAGCAGAGATAAAGGAAAACTTTTGGGGGAAGAGGGACCCCAAATACTTGCTCATCTTGCCTGGATTCCTTCTAATTGCCATGGATTAGGTTATATGTCTATCCTCTGGCAAAGATGTCACGTATAGGCTTTGGGAAATAGCACTCCAGGCTTGGATCGAGGCCACTCCTTTTTCTCTCTTGAGGATAAAGAGAGCGTCAGAGCCGAAAAGTGTTAAGGATGCTCTCATCAAACCCCCCAAGTACACAGTTGAGAACACCGAGGCCCAGAGAGGCCTAGTTCCTTATTGTTACCTAACATCAATAATACATAGTACTGGGGACTTCCCTGGTAGTCCAAGTGGTTAAGACTCTGTGCTTCCAATGCAGGGGGCAGGGGTTCGAGCCCTGGTCAGGGAACTAAGATCCCATATGCTGCATGGTGCAGCCAAAAAAAAAAAAAAAAACCAGTAGGAATAATACATAGTATTATAGCTTATATTCATGGAAGGTTTTCCTGGGCTAAGCAGTTCATATGGATTTCCTCATTTAATCTTCACAACTCAATGAGGCATTGATTTCAACTATTTCCATTTTACATACGACAAAACCGAGGTTCAGTGCTCCGAGAGACTTGCCCAAAGTCACATATACTGGCAGAGGCAGACCCAGGGAAGACACATAAGATCCTGACTCCATTGATTCAACTTTTTCCAGAACCAGAGCTTAGTATACAGATTCTTCATGAGGATAAAAGGAAGAAAAAGAAGGATGGAGGAAGAAAGAGAGGGAGGCCTAGCTTGACATATACATTCCTGCATCGGGGTCCTTTCAGGCTATTCTTTGGAAACCGTCCAGTGTTTCCAGAACACAAGTACAGCCTGATAAAAGCTCTCTTTCAACCGCAGAGACCAAAGAGCAGCGAGATATGGAGGAGGGCGTTAGCCGTCTTTACCTGTTCTCAGGGTCAGCCAAGGCCATGCTCCGAGTGACGAAGCACATCTTGAGAGGGATGCTTTTCCGGTCTCTATGGAAGGAGGAGGACTGCGATGACAGAGGATCTGAGGACCCGCCGCCTAACCGAGGGGATTCTGGTGGAGGCGTTTCCCACCCAATCTCGGATACTGGGGAGCCTTTCTTCACGTAGGGTGTGGCTTCCCTCATATACTTCACTGCAAGCAAAAAGACAACAGTAAGCACTTTTCAGTACATCAGGGCTGAATTTCTGGAAAGTCTGATGGCATTTTTGAAACTTGTACTAGATAAGCTCTCAAACAGAGACTCTTAAAATCTGAACAAGATTCAGAATTTCTATTCCTTAAATTAGGTACCAACGTGGTTTTTAGAACTTGCCATCATGATAACCTGAACTTGAGAATTACTCTCAACTTTTTTCAATTATGACAATTTCTATCTTTTCTGATTATGAGGTGCATTCTGGGAAAGAGGCTGAAAAACAAATGGGCAGAGAGTGAGAAAGCATATCTTAGGCTAAAAGACACACAGTTATTCAGTATAGATGTAGGGAATCTGGTGGCCACATTGACTATCCACGTCTCCATTATTCTGTTGAGACGCTGGGACAGGCTTCTCAATTTAACAGTATTAAGAACATATATGCAGGGACTTCCCTGGTGGCTTAGTGGTTAAGAATCGCCTGCCAATGCAGGGGACACAGGTTCGATCCCCAGTCTGGGAAGATCCCACATGCCACAGAGCAGCTATGCCCGTGCGCCACGACTACCAAGCCTGCGCTCTAGAGCCCTCGAGCCACAACTACTGAGCCCGCATGACACAACTACTGAAGCCCGCGCATCTAGAGCCCATGCTCCACCACCACAATGAGAAGCCCGCGCACGGCAATGAATAGTAGCCCCTGCTTTCTGCAACTAGAGAAAAGCCTGTGCACAGCAACGAAGACCCAACACAGCCAAAAATAAAATTTTTTTAAATTTTTAAAAAAGAACATATATGCAAAGAAATACACAGAAGAACACTTATTTTGTAATGGTAAAAATCTGTGATGGCAAAAATATTACTTGTATGAACCGAAAACTAGAAACAACCTAAATGTCCACTAAAAAGAAAGAGGACAGGTTAAATAAATTGTAAGACGTCTACACATTCATTAAAAAAAATGAGATAGCTATAGAGGCGTTGATGTAGAAAAACCTGTAAGATCTATTAACAGTCTAAAAAAACTTTAGAGAACAGTGCATATACTGTACTCATTTTGTGTATAAAATCATAGATATTTATCCTCATATAGCTACAACTATTTCTGGATAGAAATCCAAGAAAATGTTAATGGTAGTTAGCTCTAGGAGTGGAACTGCAAGTCAAGACGATGGAAAAATAGACCATTACTATTCATTTATTACTCTTTTATACCATTCTCATGTTTAGCCACGTGCATATATTACTTTATGAAATTTAAAGAAACAAAATCGTTTAAAAGCTGAATGGAGCAGACTAAAATTCTGCTCTTTGATATGTTTACTAAGGTGGTATTTGCCAATTCTAAATTTAAGCATTTGGTCCTTAGACAGCTTTCAAGTTGACAGGGAAACTGGATTCTTGGAATATGCAATATAAGCTTCCATATCCTTCTCTCTGTCACTTACATGGTAAGTCCCTTAGAGGTATTTGTTATTACAAATGGCAGTGGATTGGAATGGGTGCAAACCAAGGGGCACTTCCTCCAGATCTCTGGTGATTCAATTCCACAAACTAGTGCCTTCCCTGTGTAAGACTTGGACTCAGGTTCATGGAGACTGCAGGAATAAACAATACATGGTTTCCATACTTAAGAGTTACAAAATCATGGCTGACTGTAGTGGATGCTGTTGGTGTCCCAGCAGATCCTTTTCAGCAGCTAGGGCACCTATATCCTAGCTGCTGTGTGTTGGCTGAGAACAATTCTTAGCTACTCTCCTGCTCTGGAAAACTGCTCTTGGACCATCAGAAGCCGTCAAACCTGGGAGACTACAAAGCTGCTGCCCGATTCCCCAGACAGAGGCTCTGCTTCTAGGGAACCCCACCTAAGACAGTCGCATAAAACAAGTACATAAACTGTGGCATAAAGCAGAATGAGCTATAATAAGAGTAAAGGACCTTGGAAGAATTCATCAGACAAATGGATCTAGGGGCTTGAGTGACAAGTTAGGTTTGCAACACTTTAATAAGCAGACCAAACATACCCACATGCGTGCAATATGGATCTATATACTGGAGGACCCAAACTAAATATCAAAACCAGCCACATGAATTTAAGACAGAGGAGATGTCATTTAGCACCAACACATATTTAAAAAGAAGATTTCAGAATTTTCACTGAATATAAGTGCAACTGGGAGAAAACAGCTCCATGGTTGCCGCAAACCCGTTAGCACAGGTTGCAGTTACAGATGAAGAAAGGTGATTCATGGACAGTGTATTTCAAGGAATATTGTTTATTTCTGGGCAGTGTATTTAAAGAGGAGCACAGACATACCTACAAACAAATGCAGAAAATTTAGTGGGACCGAATTAAGCTGTCTAAAAACTGGAATAAATAAATTCTCTTTTGAAGGTACTGAATTTCCATTTCTAAAATGCTTTTGCAGAAGCTAGAACTCTGCTTAGCTTTGTATATTGTGGACTTATACTTATTGATATATGGGAAATTCAAGTATCACCTGAGATTGAAGATTCTACTTTGATTGTATTATTATCCTTCTGGCTGGAGTAGGGGGTGAGCGTTGTGGAGGTGAGAATCCAGGGATGCTTCACGGAGTAGGTGGCATTTGAACTTGGCCTTAAAGGGTTAGCTAGGACTTTTAAAAGTAGAGGTAAGAATAGCAGTCCTTCTTTTATATAATGTACTCTGATTTATAATTTCTATCACAATTCCATAGGAAAGGAAAATTGGACCTCAGTTTGGAAGGGGGATGAAGAAGAACATTGATCATACTCTTCATGATGTGCCAAGTATGAAATCAGGCACTCTTCCTTAGAACCTATGTTTCCTCTGAGAGCTTTAGATGTCATCTCTCCTTTTCACCAGTGTTGGGAAGACGGCTCAGCAAAATCCCTAAATGAGTCTTGAGATCTCTGGCACCACCAGAAAAGAAGACTCAATTTCAAGGAAATAAAGGAGACTAAGAGATTATCATCATTGCTCCTAAGCAAGATACACTAAGATCACTGAACTACTTCCATAACAACACCACAATCCTGCTTAAAGTTCCTTTGTTCAGGAGTCCTGCTTCTTTTTGATATTTACAGGAAGTGCAGAAACTTGTTCTTGGGTATAGCAACGAGAGCAAAAGAAAATTGTCTTGGATTTGTCCAGAGCTCACAATTGCTGGCCCAAGGGAAGTGGCAAAATTGTCAGACTATCCCTTCTGAGGGATATTCCAAGTAGTTTCTACAAGATTTGGCCATCAGTTATGAGCATAATTCTACGGTCAAGCAGCGCCCTCTCCAATCACCAACTGAGGCCTGAGGCTAAGTCCCCTCATTCAGACAGTAAAAGCACTGCAGCCATGCCTGGGCGTTGTAAAGCAGTGCCTCTAATAAGAAATGAAGAGTGTGTGAAAACTTTCCGTGGTCCTTTGTGCCTTAGTGTCCTGAAACTTCTACACGTTGCAATCAAAATAATGAATGTGGTCTAATTCAGGGAGGGTAAGATGTTACCTAAGACTAGATCTGACAGCAGTAGGTGCCCCAAATTACAGTGTATTAAATAATATAGAGGTTTGCTTTTACCGAAAGTCTAGTGTGAAAGAAAAGGGCTGCTAGGGCAACTCTGCTCCCTGAAGTTTTTAGGTCCTCAGGCTTCTGCTCCTTTCCTGCTCTACATTGCTAACCTGCCATCTAATGACCCAAGAGGGCTGCTTGGGTTCCAGCCATCATGACCAAATTCCCATCGTTAGGAAGAAGGAAAAAGTCAAAGACACACTACCCTTCCTTCAGGGTCACTTTTCAGAAGCTGACATGCTATCTACTTACAACCTATCAGCCAGAATTTAGTCACATGGCCACTTCTACATGGAAAAGAAATTTACCCTTAACTCTGGACAATTCTATGCCAACCTGGCTAAAAGTTGGTGGGAGGGGAGGCTATTACTGTGGAAGAAAAAGAGAACAGACATTAGGGAACAATTCTTAGCTTTTGCCACAGGGAGATATCCCTAACCGTGCCAGCTTAACACAACTAGATTTTATAAGATATAACCACAAATAAATGTATTGGAGCAATCAGTAAAAAACACAAGAACTAGGTTTCATGAACTCCGATAAGTGTTTGTTGTGTACTAACTCACTTGAACCTCACAACAACCCTAGGATACAGACATTGCAATCATTCCCATTTTACTAAAGACTGTGCAATAGAGAGAGAGAGAGAGTAACTCATAAACTCAAGTTAGAGTGCAGGAAAGTGGCAGACACATGAGTCAAATTGAGGCAGCCTGGCTCCAGAGTCCTTACCTTTAACCATGAAGCAATACTGTTTCTCTCACTTTTAAAAAAATTAATTGGATGAGTGTGTGTGTGTGTGTGTGTGTGTGTGTGTGTGTGTGTGTGTGTGTCTGTGTGTGTCTGTGTGTCTGTATGTGTCTGTGTATTTAAGCCAACGTTTTCATGTACTGGGAGAAAACATCCAGTTAAGAGGTTATTTGCCTATAACATAAGAGAGCTGGATCTTGTAAGGCTGAACTAGTAAACTGGCATTTCAACAAATGCCTTTTAAGGCACTGTCATATGTATAATACAGGGTTTAACCTGGCAGAACTGAACAGCTAGTGTCTGCATAATTAGACCGCCATGTGCTTACAGACAGTAATTTCAGGCAAAGAACTGTTGAAACTGATCAAGAAGCAGCCAGGCCCAGGCTCAGGGCACCTCATAATCAGGACTAATTAATAAACCATGCCCTTTCTGGGCATCATGAATTAAAAACCATGGCTGAGCAATTAAAATTCCAATCTTCCCTTACAAAAAAAGGGGGAGAAGAGAAATGAGAAGTGGTCTCCACACCAATAATGCACCAAGTCACTTTCAATATGTTTCCAGTTTTTCATCTGAAAGATGCACAGTTGTGAAGATTTCAAAAGAACATTCAGGAAAGCCCATGTTTGCAAAGGCCCCAAGTTGCCACAATTAAATCTTTGTTGAGGAGGCCAGGTGACATTTGAAAGGAAAAGCACACACAGGCTACTAATGAGGAAATGCTTTAGGCAAATCCAATCAACTCTCCTACCAGGCTGGTTTCTGAAGAACCAGCAAGTCCCTCTGTTATGTGCAAGTTTTCTTCTTAAAAATAACAACAAAACAACCAGAAAAGGGATTTCCAGATTACAGGAGGAAAAGAAATATTTCACTACTCTAGGGGATGTGAACATGAAATGTACATTTTCTAATGTGATTAGGGGGAAAAGGCATCAGCTGGAGCCAAGAAACCTGAGTATTGGGACCTTCAGTGAAACTTGCAAACTGGGGACAAGTTGGTGACAATGGGGTTTGCTGACTCAATATTATACGCAAGAGACTTCTCTTAATGCCATTTCCTGGGTCATCTCAGGAAAGATGCAGAGGGAGATCATCAATATTTCCAAAAAGACCAAGAAATGATGAAAGAGGTAATATAAGCTTCTCAGAAACTACAGCTAATCTCTCAGGAGGCTGAGTGGTGAACTAGAAAGAGAATTGGCCCTGGGAGTCAGGGACCTGGTTCCAGTTCCAGCCCTGTCGCTAACTACCTCTCCAGCTCTGGGCAAGTTATTTCACCTTCTAGACCTCATTCTTCTCACATGTCAGGGGTGGGAAATAAGGCTCCTACCCTTCAAACATTCGAAGATCCCTTGGGCAATCACTGTTAAACATTTAACATCACTGTTAAAATGCGTGCCAAATCCTTAGGCCTTAGGCAGATGTACCTTCTGACTTTTTACCAAGCCCTATGGGCACCTGACAAATGAAAATAAACCTATGTTGAGCTTATATACTTAGGTTACTTTTTCTTTACTTTGGCACAGTGGCCTAGAAGAATCATTGTTTTCATTCACTTTCTAGTATTTTTTTCACTTATATTTTGCCAGGTGGGTCCTTGAGGGTAGGATTTTCAGACATTTGAAGGATGACCAAAAGGTTCGCACGAGGTCATAAGGACATTGTGGGTGAGGATGCTGAATTTTCATATGTGGAGTCAGGACTAAAATAAACTGGTTATGAATTTGCTAAGCCTCTAATTTAAAAACTGACTCAAAAATTACCCTATTTTCTACAGCAGAGTCATTTGAGGTGACCTGCCTTGACTCTTCAACAAAGCAAGCTCATTGTCACCAGGGATGACAGGTGGACCCAGGGAAAGTATCCTATTCCATGAGTCCTACAACCACCCAGAAGGATGCTGATTGGTTTAGTTATCCATTAACTGAACAAGCATTTAGTGAGCTCCTGCTATGGGCATGGCCTTTAGTGCTGGAGTTATTTCAGTGAACAAAACAGACTGGGTGCCTGCCCTTGAGGTGCTTACATTCCAGTGCATATGAGCAGGATTGGGGTGTGTGTTTGACAATAAACAAACAGATATAGAACTCTGCTCTGAAAGAGACACCCACTAAAGGACTTGGGTCTGTCCCAATTCCTACAGAGCCATTCTGGCCCTGCCCACTTCCTGTCAGTTGACTACCTCTTGGTCCCCATTGTCCGCAGACCAGCCATAGAGAAATACCGTTTAATTCTCTGAACATGCCTCTGTTCTTTGCACATGTGTTCTCCTCTGCATGGAAAGCTTTCTGGCAAACTCCTCTTAATATCAAGTAAGTCTCAATTCAGGTAAGATTTCCTTCTTGAAGTCCTCCAGGCATGCCTCCCTTAAGCTCCAACCACGGTTTGTGGCGATCTCCACTGATATTAGCAGCATCAGGACATAAACATTATGATGATGGCTTATGCCATGCAAGGCACTGTGCTGGTTCATCTTACAAATATTTAAACACACATCACGTGCAGGTATCTGTTCACATATAGGTCTCTCTGGTGGAATCATAAGGTCCTCAAAGTTGAGTGACTACAGTAGAAGTGAAAACTCTATACTCTGGAACCACACTGCATAGTTTCAAATCCTGCCTCTGCCACCTGCCAACTGTGTGAGCTTGGGACAATTTTCTCAACCTTTCGGTGGCTCCATTTCTCCATCTGTAAAGTGGGGATAAAGAGTAGTGCCGGCCTCAGAGAGTTGCTGTGAGGATTAAGTGAACTAACACATACGAAGGGCTTAGAACTAAGGTCAGCACATGCTAAGTGTTCATTAGTGTTAGAAAAAAAATTGATATTCTTATCTATATCCACAGCAATTAACACAAAAGTCTGGCTGTAAAACACGGAAGTCTTAGGCAAATGAAAGACAAAATTAGTAGGATCTCCAAGATACGATTTTTCACAGATTTGTTCTTCAGGAGAAGGAGGCTTATAACAGAAGTAGCAGAGGCCAAAGAGTATCTGTCACTGATCCAAGGTTTCGAGACAAAGGAGTAACAGACGAGGCTCAGAAATCCTTGTCCTCTATCCTGAAGAATGAACGTTGGCAAAAGCTCTTTCTGTAAAGGGCCAGATATAAAATTTGTTGGTCCTTAGGGTCTTGGTCACAACGACTTCCTTCCATTGTAGCATGAAAGACACACAGATAATATGTAAATAAATCAGTGTGGCTGCATTGCAACAGCATTTTATTTACCCAAACAGGCAGTGGGCCTTGTTTGAACAAAGGGCTTTAGAATACCAACAGCTATTGACTACTCACTATGCATCTGGCCCTACTCTAAATATCTGAAGTATATTAGCTTATTTAAAAGCAGTTCCATGAAGTAGGAATATTATAATGCCTACCTCACAAGCTAGGGGAGTGTGGCATGGAGAGCTGAAGTGACTTGCCCAAGGTCACACAGCAGCAACTGGCAGAGCCAGGATCTGACCTGAGGGAGTCCGGCTCCAAAGCCTCCAGAGTCCGAATCACTTTCTGTGTTCTTTCCTTGTACTCTGGATGCTGCCTCTACACATGGCTAGATGCTTATGTCTGAATGAATCCTGTTTGTCCAACCATGAAAATTTTAGAAGTCATACTTTTAAAAATACGTTTTTGTCTGGAATGTTTTTCTTATACTCCTTTTCTTATATGAATCCAAATCTTACTCCTATAATTTGTATTCTCTGATGGTGGTGGCTCTACTCTGCAGAGTATACAAAGCATTTAGAGCACTTTATAAACAGATAAAATATACATATTTGGCTTTACAGAAAGAAAAAGACAAGCCTGGCAAAAAGGAGGCTAGAACCACTAGTACCTTCCTCATCTGATATCCAGTTGTTATTGGGTTCCTGGTCCACATTCTCTTAGGGCCTAAAGGAGTTAATGGATGACCTAATGCATGACAGGCATGCTTTTACTATTTTAGGTCCCTAAAGAGTTGCTGGAAGAGGGGCCTAATGCCTTAGATAACAAAATAGGGATTTAAGAGTTTCACCCAAGCCCAAACTAAATAAATGAAATATAATAGGGTAAGATGGAAAGTTCTGTCATTGTGTATTCAAAATAAAAATCATTGTAACATGTAGGACAGGAGAACTGTATTATAAGCAGTTTTGTGTGAAGAAAGGTTCTAGGGATGGCCATGGTTATGACTGCATAATAAAGTAACAGGACATTAGGCTCCAATGATACATGTATGGTGTTCAGAAGAGGATAGTTCCCCTCTTTGTCACCTTGATCAGCCCATACCTGAAGCCCTAATGGGTTAGACAATGTTCAAATGAGGGAAAAGAGGGTAATCGGCTTGTCAAAGATTCAGGAAATAAAGAAAACATAGGTTAAATGAGAGGCATTAGCTCATAGTAGTGAAGAGCATAAACTCTGGAGTCTGACTGCTGGGGTCCAACTCCTATAGCTTTTCTATCACCAAGCTCTTGAGCAAATACCTTAGTTTCTTCATGTGTTATTTCTTTCACCCATCTCATAGGTATTGTGAGGATTAAATGAGTTAATATAAGTAAAAAAACTTCTAAGGAACTTGGCATAGTAAACACCATAAGGGTCAGTTACCATTATTAGAAGGTAACCTAGAAAAGCGAAGATTGATGGGGCCTAAAGAACAGAAAGCTGTGCCCAACTCACTTTGTGTATCTCTGCAGGGTAGAGCCATAGTCAGTGAAGACAGATTATAGATGTTACATTTGGGTTCAACGTAGGAAAACACTGGAAGTAGTGAGTTCGCTATTGCTAGTAACATTCAAGCAGAAACTGCATGAGCTATCTCCCACGTTGCAGAAAAGATTCTGTTACTCTGCAGAAGAACAGATCGCTTCTAAAATCCCTTCAAGCCGTCATGCTCTATGTTCTTCCTGGAATGTGGTTCATTAAGATGCGGAATCCAACGACTCCAGTACAGTGAGGGCAGGTCATGGTTGTATATCATGCAAAGTCATGCTGTACATTTCTTTGTTATTATATGCTTATTAGCTACATATTAGTTATGTGACAATGGGACGGTTTGTTAACAATATCTAAATCTTAGAATTCTCATTTAGAAAATGAGGAAAACAGTGTCTTCTTTAGAGAGACAATAAAATGAACTAGTTTAATAAATGGGCTCTAGAGTCAAAGAATCTGGGTTCGAACCCCAAATCTTCTACTTTACAAGCTGGGCTTCTTTGAGCAAGGTATGTAACCTCTCTGAACCTCAGTTACCTCACCTGATAATAATACGACCTATCTTGTAGAACTGTCATGAGGGTTAAATAATTTTTAAAATGTATGCAAAGCCATTAGAACAGTGCCTGGCACATCCTTGGCACTCACATATAACTACTGCTATTATGTTGCTGTTACTGTTGTTAGGAAATTTAAATGAGAACATGTACTGCAAGAAGACCAATCTCTTTTCTAACTCTAGGAACTGTCAAAAAATCAGCAGTGCTTAAAGTATCATTTCATTCATGCATTTACTGCACATAAATTAAATCTGGGGTTTCTACAGCATATAATTCAATACACACACACACACAATTGGACTGAAGTGTATTCATTAGGTATTAATAAGTACTTGAGAGAATATGGATTAAATGTCTACAGACTTGCTCCTCCAACAATTTGCCAGTAAGCTCTTCACCATCACAAATAATCATAGTTTCTCTTCCTTCGGAAAATACAGTAACTGTTTTAACAGCTATACCCTAACATCTGAAGACAGGAAATGAGTAATGGGCAGAAAGGATGTCTGAATGCTCAAGTCCTAATATTGTTTTTACTCTTTCCTAGACAGAAGATCATGTGTGAATAGGACTTTACGTCAAAAGGCAGGAAGTCCTGCTCTCACTTCCTCCTGACAGGTATCTCTGGAAAATAAACTTCTATTATTCCAGATGTAGCTTGGTAATAACATCCCGCAAATCAGACTTGGGGCTCAGTAAACTTGCAGTTACTTTTCAGTGGCAGAAGCCCAGAGTCATCAAGCTTTTCCGAAAAAAACCACATTAAGTAAACAAAATATCATTACCAACGGCAGACTCAGGCCATGTCTGAGACTTTTTTTTCACCCTAGCCTGGATATGCTGCAGACCTAAAGCAACTGTAGAACCATCTGAGAGTAAAGGAGATGGGGGTGCGGACTTTGAAACATTAGGGTCCATTAAACTGGACGATGTTATGAATACCTGCCATTTTCAACAGGCTTTACCGTTTAAAACACTTCTAAGGGCACAATCTCATTTCATACTTATTGTCATCCCCACTGAACTATGCACCATCTCCAAGTCCTGTAAGAATCTGGCTGTGCATTTATTTGCTTGAGATTTCCATGGCCCAGGAGGTAAGAGCCTAACAACTTTCCCCACCAAATTCTACCCGCTCCCAAGCACACATACGTGCACACAAACACATCTTGCTCAACAGAACTAATGCCTATTGGTCACACCTGATGCACTGGATTTTGTCCTATAGGCCAAACTTAGCTTGACCTTGCTTACAAGTCTTTTGGGAGAGGAATTGCCACGAACTACAAGAACCGATCAGGATGGCAGAAGAGAGGCCTAAGCAAGCTTCTTGGATCTGACTGCCAGATCCAGGAGACTAAAACCTCACAAGTTTTTCCTCTAAGCCTCCAGAAGCTTCTCTTGACGCTGAGCAGCCAAGATAGAAGGGCTTGTTTTGTTGTTTGGTTTGTTTTTTAAGGAGGCAAGGAAGGAGTGATGGTAAGCATCAGAAAAGAGATACAACTTTTTGTAATAAATAGACCCATAGGAACATTTAACAATAAAAAAGGTGGACAAATTGGGGTTCAGAGGGCTTAACTATCTTACCTCAAGGAAGAAGCAGACCTGGAATCTGGTCTTTTATGTTCTAAATCTAATATCTAATCGAATAAATCTAATAACCCCAGCTGTAGCAATGCAAATGGTCCAAGTGACATGGAGACATAGGCTAGGTTATTGTGACTAATAGCTAATGAGTTGCTATTGGTGCTGGAAAAACCTGTGGAGATTGGGAGGATTAAATTAATAAACATATTCTGTAGAGATTATATCAGAATTCAAATTGTCAAACTATTCCACATCACAAGGGAAAGATCTAAAAGTAGCAAAGGAAAGACTAAAAAAATAGAGAGCCTCCTGGCATGTTTGATGAAATAAAAAGAGGTAACAGAAAACCAGTATTATAAATAAATAGAAGGGGAAATAACTACAGACACAAAAGAGACTAAAAAGATAATAAAATAAAACTTCGGACATATTTAGGATAATGAATTTGAAGACTTAAATGAAATGCACAAATTCCCGAGGCAGGGGGCAGGGGGATCCTTACTAAAACTAAGTAGAAATAGGAAGCATGGCTAGTCCTATAACTCTTAAAGGAATAGAAACACTGGTCAATATTCTTCCCACAAAGAAAAGAGAACCAGAGTTTATTAGTGAATTCTGTCAAATTTTCAAAGAATAGATGATTCAAATCTTAATCAAATTATTTCAGAAAACAGACAAAGAAAGAGCCTCCCCCAATTTATTCTATGAAGCTAATATAACAAAACCAGACAAGAAAAATTTCAGAAAGGAAAACTGCCAACCCATTTTATTCATAAATTAAAGCAAAAATAGTAAACAAAATATCAGCAAACCAAGCCAAATAGTATATTAGAAGACAGTACAAATTTGGATTATTTGGAGGCGAGATCAGTTAAATATAAGACAATGTATAAATGTCATTCAGTATGTTAACACAAGAAAGGGAGAAAAACATACGATTACTTCAATCAGAAAAATCATTTTATAATATAAACTAGCAAGCAGTTTTAATGAAACAAAAAAGCCCTTTGTAAACCAGAAATAGAAGGTAGCTTCCTTAACCTGATACAACAAAACACACACACACACACACACACACACACACAGGCACGCAAAAACAAAACAAAAGAAAAAAAAAAAACACTTGACATCAAACATTCTAAATGAGGAAATGCTGAAAGCATCTCCCTGAAAATCAGAACCAAAATAATGATACCCATTATTACCACTCTATTCAGTATAATACTTGAGGCCCTAGGCAATGTTAAAGGACAAGAGGCAATTAAAAGTATACGATTGAAAGGTTTAAAAAAAATGAATGAATCAGTGAGAGAGTGAAGAAAGAAAGAAAGGAAAAAAGGAAAAAGATGTAAGGTAAAGTACTTAGAGCTCATTATACCTGGATTTCCATCCTGGCTGGGGTCCTAATTTTCTGTGTGGTCATTAGCAATCATTTAACCTCCAATGTTCTTAAGCTTCCTTACCTATAAAATCCAAGCTTTCAAATACCTTGGTTAATTAGGTAGACAGTGATGCCATTAAAAAGAACAGAAAATATGTGAAGAAGTAGAGATTTGGGACATGAGAGTAAACTATTTCGGTTTTGAAGATGTAAGGTTTGAGATGTAGACAGACCACCCATGAAGACAGAGATCAAAAGGCCATAGAACTGTGAGTCTGAAGCTTTGGGAAGTGGTGAGAGCTTCACCTCAATCCCAGGGGGAGGAGGGAATATAACAGTCAGAATGGTTAACACTTATTGAGCGCTAACTAAAGGTCCAGAATTTTACATAGATTACGTCTTTTAATTCTCACAACAATCTTGAAAGATAGGTACTCTTATTATTCACAGTTTACTGATGAAGACACGGAAGTCAAATAAATTACTCTTAAGGCCTCACAGCCTCAAAGTCATGGTGTTTCACTCAAGCCTGGATCTAACTGCAAAGTCCTTCCTCTTCCCCACTGTGCTGTGCTAAGCTGCCTTTTGAAATCCAAACTGATATAGAATCTACTCTCCTGGATGAGCTCTGAGATCTTGAGCAAGTTGCTAAGCCTCTCTAAGCCTGAGATTTCTCCTCTTCAAAATGAAGACAATAATACTAATCACATGGGGCTGTTGTGTGTATTAAACCAGATACTATACGTATAGTGTCTGTTATTTTAAAAGGCGCACGTAGCTCCCTTTATCCTTTCCAACCAAGGCAAACTCCCAGAGACAGACATAGAGAACTAGAACACTAGGACAGAGGGAGCTGGCAGGTGTATATCACCCTAGAGTCATTTTAGGGATTCCAACCTTAGTGATATTTTCTTACGTTCCAAGTAATCCACATCTCCACCACTGCCCCCTGCCCCATCTTCTTTGCAGACAGCTAAGGGCCAAGCAAAGGGCAAGTGTAAAGATCAAAGCTTAAGAAGGAAGTAGCTGTTGAATTGGACATTTGACTTAAACTCTTCCTCCTGTTCTAAAACGCTATCTATGTTCCATGATCTAATCTGGGAGCAGGAAAGAAGGAGGAGGTTGTGGGTGTTATAAAGGGAAAGCTCAAACTAAACAACAGGAAAATGACTGGGTTACTCAAGAACCAATATAGTTTAGGTAAAAGATTACAGACTGAGAGTCAGTCCAATCTGGCTTATGCTACTGATTCCTCCACAAATGGCTACATGGAACATTTCCTGACCTCCCTAAGCCTCAGTATCTGCACCTCTTAAATGAGGCTAATACATGTAACTCATATATTTACTATAAATCTTCAATCAGATCATGTTTAGCACATATTCAGAACACCCTGAAGAGACAGCTGGTCGACCCTGAAGGCATATTTCCTGCACTTAGAGAAGAATGCAAACTGAAAATCCTTTTGGCTTGTGCAAGGGACAAACCATTACTTGCGGTGAAACACTGGAACCAGGTGTTCATTGGCAGAGGCTTAAACCAGAGTTTTAACAAGCCTGGGACAAGCAGCCTGAAAAATATCTCAAATCAATTTTGTGGTTCATAACATTACTTATAGGCAGTACTAATATGATGATATGGTTAACCGACTACGTATGAAACTCAACAGTTTTCTACATGCTGAAAGAGTACTTGGACTATCTTAATGTAAATAACATCTATAAATATTGCACAGTTTTAAACAAATCGTTTTAAAAAATCTTTATATACTCTAAATTTTGTTGCCCCAAGGCAAAATCTCCCCCAAATCCCTCTGAGGCAAGGTCCTACAAGCTCCACCTCACCAGCTGAAGGGTTGCAAAATGGAACATCCTGGTTGTGAATTATAGACTAGACATTCTTATTGTCTATCGTCCTGGGTATCCAGGCTTCGCTCCATGCAAACATGCCATGGAAACAAAAGCTGCAGATGTTGTCAGGCATCTTGAACCAGAAAGTTTAAAGTATTTCTTCACGAAAAAAAATATATGAGTGCTTTATTTCCTATCAAGCTCCAAACTTTTCACTCCTTCTATTTTGTTCAACAGATAGTGCTTATCTAAAATATATTACCTTGTTGGACAAGCCTACAAGTCATGCAGGATTTGTGACCTGAGCCAGCTAAAGAGGGCTCTGATATATAATAATCAAACATTTATAGTCTAATATGCTATCTATAATAATAGAAGTGAAGCAGGAAAAACAAACTTCACCATCAAAGCCATATATTCTGGGCTTCCCTGGTGGCGCAGTGGTTGAGAGTCCGCCTGCCAATGCAGGGGACACGGGTTTGTGCCCCGGTCCGGGAAGATCCCACATGCCGCGGAGCGGCTGGGCCCGTGACCCATGGCCGCTGAGCCTGCGCGTTCGGAGCCTGTGCTCCGCAATGGGAGAGGCCACAACAGTGAGAGGCCCGTGTATCAAAGAAAAAAAAACAACAAAGCCATATATTCTGTTTATCATGTCTCAAAAAGACTTCTTTTTTTTCTTAAATCCTTGAGTAATACTCAAACACTTTTTAAATGGAATATCCTACTTTAAGAAAGTCCACCTACATTAAACTATATAATATACGAATTACTTCCAAAAGATGGTCCCTTCCAGTTCTACAATCATTTACAAACATTAAGACATTTCAGTGAATCATTCCCAGAATTCATGGAATCATAGATTTATAAGTGAATTACACTCGGAATGAATTTTCTCCCAGAACTTGGAAAAATACATGACATTATACACACCGCATAAGTACATATGGTAATAAATTGTTCGACAATATGCCTGTTGCCAAAACAAGGAAGTCAAGGAGAGAAGTACTGGAACTACTGACTCTTAGCTTTACATGCATTTCTTTAATATGATGATAAGTTAACTATGTAGCCACTTGGACAGGTATAGTAGAGACAAAGATTTCACATGATAATACATATAGGTAAATAATACAGTATAATACAGTAAACCTGTGAATGACACAAGGGTATTTATTCCTCCTTTAACCAAAATGGTGACTAATAATAGCAAACATTCATTGATAATTCATAGACACCTATGGACTGTCTATGAATGGTTATATTTATGCCTCACAGCAACCCATTTTACACCTGAAGAAGATGAAGCTCAGACAGGTTCACCTGCCCAACATCACATGCATAGTCAGTTGCAGAGTGAGAATTTTGATTCCAGCACTAGCCATTAACCATTACACATGCTGTGAATCTGTGACGCTGGCCCCCTTCTCTTTGCTCATTCCAGTACCCACTCATGTGCTTTTGGAAAGCCATCTCTATTCCCAGGAAGAAAAGTATCTGAAAACTCATTGACCTCACAGTGGAGTAATGTAAATATGACCATTCTTGGAAATTGTTTTAGAGTGGAAAAACCTGGACTTATGAGTTACGTCACCTGGGTTGAGGCACAGTTCTCTCCTTCAGCTACATGACAATGGACAACTCATTTGGTCTTTCTAAAACCCAGGCTCCTCGTATATATATACTAATAGAAATCATAATTTTTAAAATTTAGGTGTAATTCACATAAAGTAAAGGGCTCAGATCTAAAACACATCATTCAGTCAGATTAGAAGAGTGCATAATAAGACACAGAACATTTGCATCCACCTAGAAATTTCCCCCATGCTCTTTTTCAGTCAACCCTCCCTACTGCCCACTCCTAAAGCAACCTGATTTGCTTATTCTAGAATTGTCTATAAATAGAATCATACAGTATGTATATGTGTGTCTCTGGCTTCTTTGACTCAGCGTAATATTCTTGAGATTCACCCATGTTGTAGTGTGTGATAATAGTTCATGCCCAATAATAACAATTTGACAGAAGCATTAAAATAATGTACATTTTTACCTCTTAAAGGCTCTACCAAAAAAGTTATTATTATTCAAAAGAGGAAACCCAGGAACATGAGAGTGCTAGAGCCAAGAGGAGAATACCTAAATCTATCACAGGTTGGAGTATATTTAGAGAAAGGAGTCCATTATTAGCATCTCTCATATCGCATTCTTTATACGTTTTAGGACACCCCATGTCAGAAACACATATATTTGGAGTCTGGGGGGGGGGGGACACTGGATTGAATTTAGCCTTCCAGACGAGAAATTAATCTTTTGCTATGCAGATATGCCAAGAGTATCTTCCCAGTGTATTTCTGAAACATTCCCTTTTGCCTACCACAGAGATAGCAGCCGACCTAAATCAGATTACATTTGAAAGACCAGCATGTGAAAAGCCATCCATAACGCTCGCCTTCAGCAAAAGCCAAAGCTTATGCTGTCAGTTCTGGCCAGCTGTGTAATTCAATTTTTCCAAGGGAACTGGAACCTGGCCCGCATAAGTATGACACCAATACTGCATTTCACAGAAGGCGATTTGGCCACAATAAATAAATACACACTAGAAAGAAACAGAATCACTGAGATGGATATTTTAAGTCCTTTCTGGCAGAGACATTCTTCACTAAAAGCATTGTCTTCGATCTAAACAGGAAGCAGATACTATTCCCAAAGAGTTTTTCCAAGAATCAGTCTTAGAGGATGAGGTGTCGGTATAAATTCCAAACCCTCAAGCAAAAAGTTCAGAAGCCTCTGTTAAGTGAACTAACAGAAGAGGTTTAGAAATGACCCCTTGTTCAGGTGGCAACTTGGGCAACAATGATGCCCTACAGGGAAGCAACAAGATATACAAAATTTATTAAAATACCAAGTCACATCTGGAGCAAGGCGTAGAAGAAAATCTCCTCAAAGTTACTGCAAGCCTGTGGGTTTAAGTTGCTCTCCTGCAGAAACAAAATCTGCTCTTACATTCAACCCAAGCCACCTCTGATATTTATTGCATTTGCTGAATGCTGAAAGGATCTGAAATGTTAAACCTCTTGATCTGTCAGCACTCTGGGATTTCTGTGAAAAGATGAGCTACATAATAGCACAAACTGGAGGAATTTCATGTACCCAAAAGACGTAAATCCCCATCACAGTGGAATTCTCTTTCAATACACAACTCTAGGAGTTGTAAAAAATAGATCCAACCTTTATCTTGTAACTTTCTCTTCATTTTTCCTCGACATGCATAGCTCCATTTCCTTTAATAAGTAAAGTACATTCAAGGTCATTCATTCTCAACGTAAGCCACTCACTTCTCCAAAACAAGTTTAGATTGAATGCATGAAAGTCAAAGCGTGTGTTTGGTCTCATTAAGCTCACAATATCCTTAGGAGAGGAACAGGGAATTTGGTTCATTATCGTGTTAATGAAGGATAAATTGCTTATATTTAAGTGAGGTTTACAGTTTATACCTACCCAATGCTCAAGTTTCTTGATTCTCATCAAAATGTGAGGCTGGCAGTTATTCAACAGAGTCCAGAAAACAACAGCAAACAAGTCTGCATCACATGAGTTGTGCATCAGGGGGAGACAAGTAGTTAAAAAGAGAAAAGAATAGACTTGGGTTGTATGATTTAAAGATGTCCCCTTTAGAGAAGTGATAAACAAAAGAAGATGCCTAGAAGTATGATAAGCAAAGAAGATGGATAGGACTTGAGTACATTTCTACGCAAGATTTCAAGTGATGTCAAGTACTGAGACCAACTACTTGGCAGAGACCAGAGGGTCCCATTACCAGAGGCTGAAATAACAAGTAAGAGAGGTGGCATTCTTCTCCTTTCTTATTTCTCTCTCCTCGTTTCACATTTATTAAGCACTCCCTGTATTCATGATATTGTCCTGCTTGCAAGGCAGTGGGGGAAACATTTTGAGAAACTAACCAGAGTCTGGACTAATCAAAAAGCCAAATCTCTAACTCATCAAGGGACTAGGGTTTCTGAGAAAGCAATGAAGAGAACTAGCTGACATCAATATATGATGGTCCCATTTACCTTGGGAAATTCCTTCTGATTTAATCCAGGTACATTTCCTCAGTCCTGGTAAAACCCCAGGAATCCTCTTCTCAGTGAGCCACAGCGAGTGATTTAAATCATCTTCTCTCTGACCAGATTCTGGGCTCCTTCAGAGATGAAAAAATTTAAGTCTTTCTTCTGGCTATTTTAGGGCTGAGTTGGTACCAAATAAATGTTTTATGAATGTATAAATATATACATATATATGTATATATACATACATATATATGTAAATATATACGTGTAACTAAATCACTTTGCTGTACACCTGAAACTAACACAACATTGTAAATCAACTATACTTCAATAAAAAAGTAAATATAAAATAAATGAATGAATGAATAAAGGAATACATTTTCTCACCTTAAGCATATCTGCCACAGACTAACTGCCCAAGGATAAAGTATATAGTCTGTGTGGAATTCTATTATTATTATTACTGACAATTTTCACTTGAAATATACTTCAAAGTATTGTCCCACATCGGTAACCTTAATTTTTTTTATCCCTACTTAAGCTATTCACATTATATTCTGTTATTTTCTTCACACCGTCACACAGAACAAAACTGATTCCTTAGCCAGCATTCTAGGCAAACGACTCTATTTTGTGAAGGTCAATACTTGAGTTAATCATCTTTTCCAGCAGCTGACTTTGCAAATATGTGTGCTTCCTCACTCAGAGAGGATGCTAGAGATTAAAATATAGGTCTCCGTTTCGGGACAGTTGATGTTCCGGACTTCAGGCAATAAGAACTTTTAACAATCAGAAATGCCCTCAGCTACAAGCAGTGGGTTCCCTGTCACGGGAGGTTTCTCACGGAGGCTGGAAGTCCCCTGGGCAACCCCTTGGAGAGGAACTGAGCATCGCAGTTTAGATGTCCCTGACCTTCTCTTCCACCTGAAATTCTAAAATTTCATGATTTTGCACGGGAAATAGAAGTTGTTGCTAGCCCTACAAAGTAGTTCTGAGGACTGCTAAATAATTCACGCAAGGGCAAAAGCTCAAGAGGTCCAGAGCCTGGGCTTCTCTGAAAAGCAATTTTCTTACTGATCCCCTCACAGGAGTTCTCGCAGATTTTAGTATTTTAGCCAAGAGAGCAGATCCTCTCTGCAGAAATCCTTAGGTTCCCCAGAAGTGGCCCTTTCGTTCGTAATACGAGGCCCTTTAACTTGTCACTAGCCTTTCCCTGGCTCAACATGCTTCAGGCTTTCTTGTGGATGACTTTTTCCCCTGCGAAAAGTGGTTCAGCCTTCCTGTGCCAACTAATCCTAGACCTGTAGGAGGCTGCCCAGGAAGACATTAGGCAGACTGATTAGAATGCTCTGATTCTGATCCACAGGCCACTAAGGACCTCGCTGATAATGGAAATGCAGTTTAATGTTCCTTTCAGTCCTGCCTAGATGATATGTAATATCACCTGCTACCACAGAGCCCGGGATGCAGCCCACTGAACCCCATTCAAACGGCCCACTCTATATTAAGACTGTTCTCCGAGCACTGTACAAGTTTAGAGCTAAGTCACTGAGCCTTTGCAGGAAGGCGGCCCGAGCCAAAAGAATGCTTGGGTGACTCCAGTGGCCCAGGGAATATGATTAAAACTCAACAGCTCACCAGCTGCCTTTTTGTTCCAACTTTGCCATGACACTCTCTCTGATTTCAGTTTTACTGATGGAGATTCTCAGCTAGCAAATAACGCTAAGCCTCCAGAGCACTGAAGTTTGCCTTCTCCACCTCCTGCTGCAGGGGCTGGACAGGAGTCTACCCAGTTGGCCTGCATTATCAGATGAGACCTTCCTGCAGCATTGATGGTAAATAACCAAGAATAATGTCCAGGGTGGAAGGAAGCCAGGGAGGGTCAAGATGAACTTTCTGTTGTGTGTTCCAGACACAGAAATGGGGTCAGGGTTAGAAGCTGCTTATTCAATGCCCACGCTTTTAGAGACAGGATCTTCAGGGTATTTTTAGAGAAAATAAAAGTGAAATGAAAAACAGAGCCCTCTTTCCTCAAGTGGCTCAAATAAGAGAGCACTTCTATGGTGCCTGAGGACAGGCTGAAGTTGGGAGAAAAGAGGTGTTAGATGTATCCACCCATCAGCTCTGAGAAGTCCTGCCCTTTGAACCAGGCAAGAGAGGACAGCACCCTGAGCTCTACTCTTAAAGAGGTCTGCTCTGGTCCTTCTCTGGCCACACCCCTCCCCATGGAGTGATGAATCCTGCAGGCCAAGGGGATTGCCCAGTTGGAGCTTGTGACTCCCTTCCTTTCAGTTCCCTGGAATTTGCTGTCTCATTGGCCCCCGTCTTTCTTTCTGAGGTTGACTGAGCCAGAGTATGCCAACCTCAGGCTCAAAGAGGAGCAAAAATAATGCATGTTTGTAGAGGCAGGGCTTAGACAGAGCTTGTGTGGGCTTAGTTGTCCACTCACATGAGCACAAAGCATGTAGTGGCGTCTGTGAAGCCAAGGGTGGAGACAGAGAGGACGAAGGTGTCCCCAGGGCCACTTCTCTGCCTGCTCTCCCACCAGCTCTCTGCTACCAGTTTCTGGACTGGAACACCAAAGGATCTGAGAATTTTAAATATGATCCAGCAAAGGAGATGGCCAAATAGATTTTATTTAATTTTTAAAATCTGTTTGAAAATGTTAAAATATTTAGGCTAATAGCACATGGATCTCCACTTGTATTCATGCCCAGGGCTCTGAAAATATTAGGAGCGGGCCTGCTTCTGACATGTCCCTTGCTCACTAACTGCTCTTGGGAGGGAAAGGGAAAGAAAGACTAAGCATTATTTGGCAGGTGGGAAGTGAGGGCTTTGGAGGGCTGAGTACGAGGCACAATAGAGCTACCAAAACAGATGAAGAGGTTAAGGGAAATTAAAACCACTAAGAAGAAAGCAAAATAGAGCACATTTTCCCCCTGTGGGTCCTTAGAAACCCCAAATATTACAAGCATTGAGGCAAAAGAATGTCAATTCTCTACAAGAAAGGAAGAATAGAATACTTTCTTCTGCCTGGGTTTCTGTGACTCCAGAACTCCACTGATACCAGGAGTAGGAAAGTGCAATGGAGGGCATCGATCAGGACCTGCTTCCAACCCCAACCCTCTCACTGTGTCAGAAGCAAACAGCGGGGTATAAGAAAGACTTGCCCAACTGCCGAGGAATTGGACAGAGAAGCAACTCATTAACCTGGTTGACCAAGTTGTCTACAACTGGATTCCAAGCCACCGTTCCCAACCCTCACTCACTACCCCCTGTGCAAGTTCCCTGCTCCAGGAACACCCCTGCTTTCTCGGATGCATGGATAATTGGCCTGGCCAAGTCTCCCTGGTTTGCTCAGGTCAAGATGCCTGTTTCAGCTGATGGGCCTGCCTTCGGTCATTGCCCCATCTCCCAAAGCTGCAGCACACTCAGTGGAAGATGGTCTCATTGTCAAACTCACTTTCTTACTTTGGCTTCCTCCCAAGAGCAGAGCCCCAGATAAGGACTTGGGTGCAGGTGAATTATTTGCAGGGTAATTCCAAGAAGCACAAACAAATATGTGGGGAGAGAGAGAGACCGAGAAGGGAGAAGAGCCAGTATGGTGTGCTGGGGTCGAAACGTACTTATGCACCCAGCCTTCACCTTTGCTCACCCCATTCCTCCTATCACGGGATGTGCCTGACTTTTTTTCTCTCTCATGTAGGAACCCAATTATATGAATAGGGGCCAAGGTGCAGATAACCCAAAGCTCTTGTTCTCCTGTTTGTAAAACAATTTCAAACTATCCATATATTTCAATAAACATTTTACACTCACTATCAGGATTAGAACAGCTGCACATTCTCTTAGAAGTCTGGGCTACCACCATACATTCTGGTGACAGGTGATGTAGTGAATATATGGGCGAGGACAAAGGGGCAGACAGCAAGATAAGGCAGTGGCTCTCTAAATAATTTCAATCACCTCCTGGTGTGCCATGTCCAGAAGAGCCCAGCTACCCCATAAGAGTGTGGGGACAAACCCCCTATGCCCTTTGGGGTTGCCCAATGCTAAGTGTATTAGACCTTGCCTGGCACCCAAACTCTGAAGCTTCGCTTTCTTCCCAGCTCCCTACTTGGCTTCTGTCCTAGGGGCCAGCACCCTGGTTCTCATACAAGCCTGCCATAAGCCAGCAAGGATAGATTTAAGCACCCTCAGCATAAGACACAGCCCATCAGTATCAAGTGCTCTTGACTCTCTGACCTTGTGACCCCATTCTGACAACTGGGTCTTTTCCTTATTCCTCAGATCTGCCTACCATTTCCTGTTCCTATCTGCTGCAGGTGAATCCAACTTCCCAAACAACTAGTTGGCTCAAGTGGACAGGTCAAATTACGGGCTTTCCCTTTCTGCCTGACTCACTGCAACCACCTGTATCCTGGACTGAGCTATGACAAGACGGATGAGAGACACACATAAGTGCTATGAAGGGCATCAACCAGGATCTTTTCCAAACCCAAACTCTGAAAACATATCAAGTTAAATGTCTTCTCTGTTGAGGTGACTTAAAGAAGTCACTACTGCTTTGGCAGGACTTTGGGGCTAATCAGAAAATGATGCTGCCGAATCACGGGTACCCACGATGCTAAGTCAGGAGTGGGTGAGAGAAGACATATTTATTTGGTGAGAAGGAAGGTGACCAACTACTTTACCCCTCCACAGAAGCCTCAAGCTACCAGTCATCAAGGATTTTCTGAGAACCTCTATCTACTGTGCTAAATTCAGGCAGCAGCTTAAGAGACTTGAGTCAGGCATGAGGAAAATTTTTCTGACCATGATGAGGGGATTTAAATACTTGGGTGTATTCCTGAAGCAGTCTTGGGTAGCCTCCCTGTTTTCCAGCTTTTATAAATTTATTAGACTTTGTGGGGGGATGCTATATCAGTGGTTTCCTAGCTGAGTTCCAGAAAACTCTAGAGTGCCATGGAATCCTAGATTTCTGCAATGCGTGCTTTAAGGGGTTACACAAATATTTAAGATTTTATATTTTAGTGAAAATTTACCTTCGACTATTTTTTATAATGGTAATAAAAAGTGGTACTCCCAGATTTAAATGTGTCTTATATGAAACTTTGACACATTGGCACACACCAAGGTGTGGACTTCTGCTACGAGGTTAATTCATGTTTGTACAGACCTTGAAATCAAGCTTCTCCTGTAGCACATACTCAGCTAATTGCAGTGGCATCTGTTAAATACTGATGACCACTCACAGATACTTACCTGTGTGGTCCATGATCTTCCCATCACAGCACAATCAAAACAAGATGCCAAGGCACGCATAAAAGCTCAACTGCCATCCCTAACTCCCAACTAAAAATGGTTGTCTAGACAAAACAGCCTTATTACTCTAGTTGGTTGCCTTCTTAATAAGTAAATGTGTAAAGCTGCACTTAAGAAATAAATTCATGCAAATATAACCCTACTGCCGTTTGTTGATATTCTTTATAGATTTTTTTGGAAAAAAAAAATAAGTCATGGTTAAAAATGAGTTTGAAACCACCGCTTTAGATAAAGGTGGGTGGTGACTTCAAAAAGTCTCTTCCAATCTGATTATTTTATCACAACACTTGTTTCCAGCTATATCAGAGAAATGATATTTTGATATGGAAGAATATTCATAGCGTTATGTTGCTACATGAACAAAGAAGGTTCAAATGAGCTCTATACAGCACAATATTTTATATATATATAAATACACACACATATATACTACATATTATACACGCTTAGAAAAGACTTCAAGTGTATGTACCAACGTTACAAACCATACAGAAAGCCAACTGCAATTCTTTTCAGAAAGCAAAGCAAAGGCTCTTCCTCAGTGTAGAAGGATGGGTGTGACTGGCATTACTTCCAAATGCAGAGTGTAAATAAGTGTGTGAGACGAGCCTGGGGTTTGCTAAGCCTGCTCTGTGAATTCCTTCATTCACTCCTAGTTGGTTGCTTGACAAAGCGACACCATACAGCTCACTGGTCATACACTCTGGCTTAGACACAGAGGCTACTGGGTCCAAGTTCCAACTCTGCCCCCTCAAAAGCTGCATATCCTTGGGCAAACCTGACCTCCCTCAACTTCAAATTTTCCCATCTACAAAATGAAGATAATAATACCTTCCCAGCAGGACTACCGTGAAGAAAATGAAATATGCTTACAGCCGTAGAACCATGCCTAGCTCATACTGAATGTCCAACAAATGGCAGCTGTTATTCATCCTAGGATATGTTTCCTGCCACAAGGTGCTTCCAGTCTCATGGGAAGACAGCAGATGTGCAAACAGATAAATGACACTACAACGCCATCATCACTGCTGCAGAAGCATAAACAATATGTTTTGGGAACTCAAAGGAGGCATATGCTTGATGGAGCTCGAGCCAGGGAGTCCGAAATTCTTGCTCATTCCCCATGAAGGAAAGAGATTAGTTCAGTCTCTGCAAAGATCGTTTGGGTCCCTGTAGTTGGAAAGGAAACCGACAGACAACAGCAGAGAGAAAAAAGGCTTTGGACATTGATGAGCCTTTCTGCTGCAAAGGTTAATTCATGTTTCTACAGACCTTGAAACAGACCCCCGTTTCAGGGGCACCAAACAGCATGTGTGTGGGTAATTTGAGAGTCAGAGCTCTTGGACACCCTGACAAGGTTCGGGTGTAGAGTGACAGCCATGGGCCTGGGCCTGTCCGCTCTAATGGGCTCTAGTTGGCGTCCATCGTACATTCCTTCACTGCTGCTATAGAACATGAAGTCCCATCAGCTTGGGCCACCTGTTAAGCAGGGTGTGCGTCTTCCTGCAGCTCTCAGAATAAAGCTCTCTCCCCACCAAGCCCAAATCCTCAAGCCACACCACATTCCGGCTTCCAAATGCTGAAAAGTTATTTTCAGTAGCGATTCCCTTCTAGGGAACATGGAGTAGAGAAAAGAGTAATTTGATGGAAAGAAAGCACTAGATTTTAAAGCGACAGCTGCAAATTAGCTCACAGTATTTTTACGATCACTAACCCAATGTAAGATTTGAGCTTTGGAAACCCATCCCCCCCCTTTTTTTTTTTTTTTTGGTCTTTTTCTGTTTTGATGAAATGGAAAGCAGATTTAAAAAAAGATAAGGCCCCCAAACAAGGATGATATCACCAATAGCGGGAGAAAAGCAGGGGTGGCAGAATTGCACAGTTGAATGAAGATAGACATGGGGATGAGGGGAAAAGCAAGGAGACTTAGGGACCAGTGAAGGCAGTGGGTTGAAAAGTACAAGGCAGAGAGCGAATGAACAGTAGTGAAGCGGGCCGTGGGGTAGAGAAGAAGGGCTGGTGGATGAAAGGAGTTAGAATATTGTGGCAGCTGCTAATCGGGGCTTCCTGCCCCCTCCCTATGGCCTCCTGTGACTTGAACCACATCTGACTTCATCTAGCTCCGGCTGTGGTGGACAGGTCTTTAGATACTGAGAGCATCCCATTTTAAGGCTTCTCAGCTTCTCTGCCTCGGAACTTTCTCCAGAGCTGCGGAAGCCATTCATTCAGCGTGGAGGATTTGATGAGAAGGCAGGAAGAGGGAACAGGGGCAGGGGGAGGAGTTGGTGGATGATGTTGCAGCCTTCAAACCTATGGCGAGGGGAGATTATTCTGGGTGCATTCTGAACAATTCCTTAAAGGGTCCCCAATGAGATTACGCCCCAGTTGCCCAAAGTGGTCACCAGCTGAATATTTCAATGTTATGCTCTTCCCGGACTTTCCATTTTTCCCTGTATCCATCTCTCTGCCCTCATTCCAGCTTCTTGAGATCACCTCCCAAATAAAGTATCTGCACCTAAGTCCTTGTCTCAGACCCTGCTTTCAGAGGACCCCAAACTAAAAGAGGATTGAAGGAAGGAAGTTGGTGGCAGCAGCTGCAGCAGAGAAAGAACAGTTGTTATGCCTGCAAAAAGGTCCAACCATACACAGTATTAATCATAGTGACATACACTGAAAGGACTCTAAAGACATTATCTAGTCCGTCTTCTTACCTTAAGACAGGTGCTTCATCAATCCTAGGCAGGAGAGAGCTTTCTTAAAAGTTGCTATGTGGAAATCCTTCAACATCATTAACAAAATCTATGAAGTTAATCATTATCATTAACACTAATAATGAATTAGACCACTAGTACCAAAAGCCTAAAAACTGATGTGACCGCTGACTTGCTATAAACCAATCTAATCAACCTGGTCAATGATCCTTTGGGAGGCCAGCATCTCATCACACTGACACTGCTCCCCTCTCCCTTCCCACCGCAAGAAGGCTTCTGTTTCCACCATCCACGTAACTGGAACCAAAGTTTTCCCTGCTCACTGGTGCAGCATAACCAAAACTATTTTGCTCATCCTTACTTAAGGGCTCTGTGTTCATTTAGTTTAGAAAATCTATGTTTTAACACTTACATTTCTTTTTAAAAAATGTTTACTTTATATTGGAGCATAGTTGATTAACAACGTTGTGTTAGTTTCAAGTGTACAGCAAAGTGATTCACTTATACATATACATGTACCTATCTTTTTTCAAATTCTTTTTCCATTTAGGTTATTATGCTCAAAATTTACGTTGCTTTAAAAATCATCAGCTATCACTTAAAAACCCTGAATATTATTTTAGCCCTTAGATGCTCTCTTCCCTAGTTTCTCAGATGTCCTCAGAGACACTGTTGGCCACTGAGTATAAATTTTATTGGATAAGGAAGGATTCGATTGGCTGCTCTGTAAAGAACGATATATTCCAATAGCAAAGCTATTTTCTTGATTAAATCACCCTCTGTGGATTAAACTCCTCTTTCAACATCGATATCAAATATGTAATATCCAGAATTATTCAAATGGCGAAATATATTTATGAACAGATGTCTGACACCATGTAAGATGAGGGTGGACATTTTGAAATAGACTCCTGTTTAAATAATCGTTACAAGGAAAATCACTCTTCTGCAGAAAGATAACAGTTTCATTCGATTTTTGTTTTCATGGTACATAAGGAAAAAAAAAATGAGTTCTAAGAGGGAAAATTGGAGCCATTATCTGGACTGTTTGTGACAGTGCTGTGGAATAAAGAAAGCTATTAAAGATCCACAATGTGGAGTGTGAATGTAGCTGGTTGTAACTGACAATGAACTTCCATAGTATTTGGAAGAGACACTTGTGGGCAACGTGGAATAGCGGTGGTAATTAAACAGTCATAAAAATCTGAAACTGTAAGGCTGACAAGAAAGTGTCCGGGCATTCCTAGCACTAAGAGTCTAACAGTCAATCTGCAGCGCTCCTTTTCAGCTTAAATAACATTTGCTAGAATTCTCAGTCAACATTTTTCTCCCTTTCTTTTTGCATTACACAGCAAGAGTTGTATGGCTCCTGCTGTGGTCAAGAGATAGAAGGGCTCCTGAATGGAGGGTTGGAAGATGAGAGTAGGAGAAATCAGAAAATGCACCTCAGTACAAGCCCTTACCTGCTGACCAACAAAGTAAAGAAGAACACTGACATGTGGGCTCAAGGTGTGACTCATCTTGTTACTTGTGTTTGCAACAACTTAACAAGGTGTGTAAAGCTGCATAAAACTTCAGGGATGTGTGTGGAGAACTAGGCTGAGGTGGTAACAAGTTCATTCTTGCCTGTGATGTCCACGGGCTGTGTCTACAGGTGTGAAACTATCAGATCCAGACAAGCAGCAGGTGAGTGTGTGAGAAGTATGCACGTTGGTTTCAGGCAGCTCAGAGTTCCAGTCCTGTAGTTGTCATTCACCCAAGGGGCGACTGTGAGAAAATTATTTTACTTTTCTGCTCAGTTTATGGTCTGAAAAATAATGGTAATAATCTTGTAGGGTTTCGGTGAGCCTTAAACGTGATCATGTAGGCAAAGTGCTTTGCACGGCGCCTGGCACAGAGTAATACTCAGTATATGCTGGCCACTGCTTTCAGAGACCAGAAAAACTACTGCCAGATTTTTTCCACAGTATGTAGAATATTGCAACAAGACCCAGGTTGAAGTAGAATGAAAATATTGCAGAGGAGATTCATGAAAGACCAGGAGTTTCTACCATTCCTGCGTCAAATCCACCATGTACCGAGCACTGGGCTGGGTAGTTTCCTATGAGAATTCTCAGTTTGCTGATCACTGGGAAAATCAATGGCTAACAAATTCTGTATGAGTTTGATTCCAAGCCCTGTGATCTTTTAGCTACACCTCATAGCTTCCTACTGTAGCACAGAGGAACAAATGGAGATTAGAAGCCAGCTTCCTACGGAAATCTTTCTGAGCTTTACTGGGGAATGGTATTACCAGCCACGCAAATATTCTTTCCCCCACCCCCTCCCTCTTGCTGTTGCCTTTGTGGATTAATTTGTTAAACAGAATATTTACTAACTGACCCTTCAATGCTAGACACTTTTTAAAAATCCTGTTTTCCAAGCAAGGGATAGGATTGTATAAAATGTATTACTCTTGGTGGAAAAAAAATACATAAATGCCTAAGTGCTTATATATGTCTAGAGTATCTCTGGAATATTCTGGAAGACGCCAGTTGCTTCTGGGAGGGGAACTGGGTGAATGAGAGGGAGGGCTGGAGGTAGGACTTTCGGTAGTTGTTGAATTATGTACCCCATGCATGCATTAACTCTTGAAAATCGTTTTGAAAAATAAGATTTCCCTATGTAGGTACAACTATAATCATTATCAATTATAGTTAAAAACCCCACACTTTGCCTACATGCTCTATGCCTTTCAAAGATCCCCAAAGTGAAAGTCAGGTCCCTTTCAGAACAGGCTGAAGGACCAGGGCGAGGACCATGTCTAACTTATCATCAACCTCCCACAAGCGCGAGACTATTGCAAAACATGTCTGGAGAGAAATCTGTTTATTAGACCTAATCTTTCCACCGACATATTTTAAACACAGAGTGTGGGTTAATGTCCCAGTGTCCCCACAGGCACCGTGCCAATGACCATGGTATCAGGTCAAAGTGCAAACACGGAGACTGCCATCATCTCAACAACAACAAATGCACTGCCGATTCTATCACCGACCCCATAATGATGTCCCACACATAAATCCCATGTTTATAAATCCAAGCATCTGTTCAACCAAACTGAGAACCTACCCTATGCTAGGGGCTACTGCAATGAATTCTAAATCCTCGGGGGGTGAGTTTATAATGAGTTTCATTTTGCAACAAACTGTTTTAGAAATGGAAGTGGAAACATTACCACTACCTACAACTCCTCAATGTTTTATACATATTGATATATACATGTATATGATATATATCTGTGTATATATACAGTACATTGTGGTTAGGATGACTGGGATGAACTGGAATCTCAGTTCCATCACAAACTGAGTGACTCTAGGCAACTTAATATCTTTGTGCTTCAATTTCATCTTCTGTAACATGGGCATAATGACACCTATCTTTCATGACGATTTAAAGATTTTAAATAGTATGTCTAGAAAAAGAACTTAGCCCGGTGCCTGGCATGGGGTGGCTTAATAAATAATAGCTAAAAAAAAAAAAAGGTTAAAGAAAATAATAGCTAAGAAGAAAAAGTACAGTTGTTTTCCATTCAATGAATAAATCGCAGTTTTATAAATCCAGGTCAAATTATACCCTGTTATTTTAGTTTGTTCAAGAAAAAAAACAAGAAGAAGAAGAAGAAAAAAGAATGCTTAGCTCTGTCTTTTTTTCTCTTTAAAAAAAAACTATACAATCACAATATTAAGGAACCACACATGTTCCATAAAATGAGGCAGTAGCAGCTCCTTGGTTTCAGACCCAGAGAGAGTGAAAGGGGGTCAATGGCAGAGCATTAGAAATGGACCAGGAAGACCAATATCATCTCTCTGGGCCAGTTTATGACATTCTGGATGGACGGGTCTTGGAAGACATGACTTCTGAGACCTAAAATCTCGATTGCTTAATATTTCATTAGAAAAGTTTAGCTCCCTGGTCTTGCCAGGAGTCACAGAACACTGGTGCAGGAAAGGACATTGATGAGTATGCAGACATCAAGTCATGTCACGAGGGAGGAAGCTGGGGTTCACTGAGAGGCGACTTGTCCTGAATCGCTCAGTAAGGACCAAACCCAGCACCAGAAGCCAAACCCGCAGATGTCCGTGGCAGAACTTCCCTATCATTCAGCACCCCAGCTATTACTAGATACCATGGGTTTAATTCTGGGTAATGATTATGACTTGTTGAATTTTTAACTTCCCCTAATAAGAACTTCAACGGAAAACACTCAACATTCCCCAATGCTGTGTAATTTCTGCAAAGGCGACTAGAATGACAATTTTATTTCATGGAAATGGGAAGGCTGTATAAGCAGTGAGCAGTGTCTCAAAACTGGAGCTTCCTTTGACAGCCATATGAAGCAACCAGGCTCTTTTGAAGATGCTTATCTTTCCACGAGGGTATGAAAATTAAAAGTTGGAAAGCTCAACACCTTTGTAAAGATTTTATTACCCACACTTTTCATAGGATGTAACAGCTGTGTTCTTTTCTTCAAAGCACTGATATGACTCGTTGGTAAATCAGCTACTTTTTTTCAAGTCTCCCTTGGTTATTAAATAGCTTCCTATAACTTTTGGTTATCAGATACCTTAACTCTCCTCATTTCTGCAACTTTGAACCACTGAGAGGAAGACAGCATTATAGCTTATGATGAAAAAAAAAAAAAAAAAAGGAAGGACATTCAAAACGATGTTTGTTATCTCTAGCAGAACTTATATTTAAGGTAGACTTTTCTGGTTATTCCTCACGATTAACCAGAAAAGCGGAAACCTAGCTCAGGGGATGTGGGTTCTGGGTTCTTGAGCATGAAAATTTCTCCTTTTGCTTTCACATCATTTTGTCATGTCCCTCAGTGCAGAGTTGACCATTTCTATTTTGAGCACAGGAATATTTTGTGAACAGAGAGCACATACACTATTTCTCTGAGACTCTTGCAGGCTGACAAATAGAAAGGGTGCAGAAGTTTATGTGATGGGCAAAAGTCAACTCTTGTTTGCCTATGCCTTCAGGAGTTTATATTGTATTTTAGAGTAAAATACATCTTTGCAAGGGACAGTTAGAACTACAGCTATTAGGCAACGTCAGCAATGCTAGTTCATGTGACAAACATCACCGGGGTGACAAAGGAAACTAATTTCATCCAAGAGGCCCTGACTGGGAATAAAATTATATGTGTGCAAAGTATTAGGTAGGTAAATATCATCTCTGAGAAGTACTCACAAAGTGGTTTAAAAAAAAGTACAATAGTTTATTTCAGAATCATTGGGTGGCCTGTTCCTTCTTCTTCCTGGAGTGAGTCACTGTACCTGAGGGATCACTTTGTACAGACAAGAATGTCTACCCATATTGAAAATCTGGCTGTGGTTTTTAATGGAGGGCTAGGAAAGGTAGCCGTGGCTGGCAATTGGTGGTGTATGCATAGGCGTCTGTATCATTTTTCTCTCTAAGACATTATTTCTGTGTTCGGTATACTGCTCTGCGGAGTCGCATGGCCCAGGCAGGCTCAGTGAGTCTGGATCTCCAAGCAATAGGTCTGTTCTAAACTCCTATTCCACCAACCAAGTAACTGCCTTCTCTAAGGATGCTGGCTGGGAATTCCAAGCTCTTCGGTGCCTCCTGAAGGAAAGACTGGAGCTTGGGTCTGTGTGTCTTCTTTACCAGGTGATAACAAATAATCAGCTCTAATCTAACAAAATACAAATGACCATATGCTTTCCACTCTCTTCCTTCTCTAAGCTTTCTGGATTTTCACTGATAAGAGCCCTAAGGGATGCCAGAGGTTGGGGATATAATTTCACAACATGAAGCACTTAGCAAGAGTAGGGCCAACTCTATTTAAACTCCAGGATCCCGTGATCGCTAGAAGTAGCCAACCACCTCCAGTAGAGGAGGCTGATGTGATGACTACTGTAGTCGAACATCTGACTTTCCCACTATGCTGCAATCTCTGGGAAGAGGCTACAACATCTGTCTTATTCAAGGCTATACTCCCAGGATTGTAAAGTTTTGTTCCTAATAATACCCACCGCAAGGCTTACTATGAGGAATCCAGTAAGATCAGTGAATGCAAAGACCTTAGCACAGTGCTTAAAAACATACCACTTATTTAATAAATATTTTGTTGAATAAAAAGAGGAGCACAAAGAGGAAGAAGGAAGCTTCTAAAGTAAAAAGATCAAGACTGTCACGACGTCTTATTGGCATAATGGTCATGAAAGCTAATATTGATTGAGTGCTCACTACGTGCCAGACTTTAAGCTACCATATTTAATGCCTGACAGCAGCACTAAGAAATAGGTACTCTCATTATCACCACTTTAGAGATGAAGAAGCTTGAGGCCTTTGGGAAATAATACTCCTTTAATGAGGGGCCATTACAGGGTTTAATTCTAGGCAATTCTAGGATTTACGCCAGGGCCAGAGGGATCAAACCGATGCTGTATTCCCTAATACAGGTTGGTGTAACTTCCAATGAGATGTGACTGAAGCATTTGGACATTCTGGCCAGCCCTAGACAGAACAATGGCTACCTCTGAATTGTCTAGGAAGTCCTGGAGGAGAAAAGAGAGCCCCCCCAGCATAGAGATTCTGAGAGTTTGCAGATGATTCTAGGATGAATGGCTATAAGTTGACAAGGAAGCTTTGGTGTTAAACACAATGCCAACTGTTTTTCAACCCAGCCCATGGCGTGGATGTGTGAAATTCCAAGAGGGAGGCTATATAAAATAGAAAGAGTGTGTCAGGAAAAGCAGTCAAGATACTTAGGCGCATCTGAGAGAGAACACACACATCTGCCCATTTTATGTCTTAAGAAAAAGAGTCATCACTCTGGTGGAAGGGGGCCATAGTCCAACTCAGCGGTGGCCGCGGCCATGCTGACAACATGAGGTCAATGCAACAAAGTCTGCACAACCCCAAGAGTCCGCCTGGAAGTCAACAAATCTTCACAGGAGTCAGAACACAGGAGAGGGGCTGGCAGAGGAAGACAAGAGATCTCCATGAGACAACCCCTGGGGGGAGATGAGGCCAGAAAAGGAACAAACAATGGAGGCAGCAAAGCATGAAGATTTGATAGCTGTCAAGGTGCTATGGGCTAAACTGGGTCCCCCTCAAAATGTGTATGTTGAAGCCCTAACCCCAGGACCTCAGAATGTGACTGTATTTGGACAGAGGGCCGGTAAAGAGTGGATTTAGTTAAAATAAGGCTGTTAGGGTAGGCTCTAACTCAATGTGACTGGTGTCCTTCTAAGAAGAGGAGATGAGGACACACAAAAGGAGACTGGGGGTGTGGCTGGGAGGATCGTGCTTACGGAGGAAAGATATGGGAGGACCCAGTGAGGAGGTGGCCATTGGCAGCATCTGCGAGAAAAAGGAAAGAGGCCTCAGGAGAAATCAAACCTGCCACCACCTTGATCGTAGCATTCTAGCCTCCAGCGCCGTGAGAAAATAGGTTTCTGCTGTGGAAGCCATCCAGTCTGTATATTTTGTTATGGAAGCCCTCAGCAAACTACTACACAAGGCAACAAATGAGTCACCTGGGATTCTCCAAGGATGCAGGGGGAATGTGGGGGAGGCAGGAAGAGACTGGTTCAAACAGTTCCAAAGCTGTGTCACAATATCCCCCCAAGTCTCTTTATTGTTAACTGTGCTCTTTGGAAGGTAGCCCTTAGGCTGGTGGATTATAGGGAATAACAGCTTAAGGCCCAGCACAAATGTTGGGATTCTGAAGAAACCTTAGGCGCAAGTCAGAGATGCTGAATGATGGTGGGGGGGGGGGGGCCCAAGGTTCAAACAGTTCCAAAGCTGTGTCACAATATCCCCCCAAGTCTCTTTATTGTTAACTGTGCTCTTTGGAAGGTAGCCCTTAGGCTGGTGGATTATAGGGAATAACAGCTTAAGGCCCAGCACAAATGTTGGGATTCTGAAGAAACCTTAGGCGCAAGTCAGAGATGCTGAATGATGGTGGGGGGGGGGGGTCCCAAAGAAGAGCTGGGAACCAATGAATGTGAGTCTACTTCCCCTCAGAATTCTATCAAGGGACCAAAACTTCTGTGGCTGGAAATGACATTTCCATGATGTTTGTTGGGAGGTCAAGAAACAAAGTAGATATAAAAAGACTTCACAAAATTTTCAGCTGAACCAGTTTGGATTTTATTAGAAGACCTCTCCCTCCCCTGGGGCCCTCCAGGGATTGCCATGCCAACCATCTATTAATATGCAAGGTCTGATGCAGCAGGGCTAAAACATGGAAGCCTAAGAAACTAGAAGCTGGAGGATAATTAAATGTGCTTCATTCCCATGAGCCCTTTGGTTACATTACCATACTGAAGCCACACAACCACACACACACACATACACACACACACACACACACTTATTTTTTACGATATCCTAACTGTGCCTAGGTGAAGTACTTATTATCTCTCACCTATGTCTTAGCAAGTCAACATTTTTAAATCTCTCTTAGGATTTCTCTGGTGGCGCAGTGGTTAAGAATCCACCTGCCAATGCAGGGCACACAGGTTCGAGCCCTGGTCTGGAAAGATTCCACATGCCGCAGAACAACTAAGCCGGTGTGCCACAACTACTGAGCCTGTGCTCTAGAGCCCGCGAGCCACAACTACTGAGCCTGCGAGCCACAACTACTGAAGCCCACGCACCTAGAGCCTGTGCTCTGCAATAAGAGAAGCCCCTGCACTGAGAAACCCGTGCACCACAATGAAGAGTAGCCCCTGCTCACCACAACTAGAGAAAGCCTGCGTGCAGCAATCAAGACCCAACAAGGCAAAAATAAAAAGCTCTCTTAGTCCGGTTGGGCTGTTCTAACAAAATACCACAGACTGGGTAGGTGATAACAACAGAAATTTATTTCTCACAGTCTGGAGTCTGGAAATCCAAGACCAGGGTGTCAGCAGGGTTGGGTGAAGGCCCTCTTCCAGGTTGCAGACTTCTCATTGTGTCTGTGATGTGATGGAAGGGGCCAGGGAGCTCTGAGGGGTCTGTTTCATAAAAGTGCTAATCCCATTCAGAGGGGTCCCACCCTCATTAGCTAAGCACCTCCCAAAGGCCCACCTCTTAGTACCATCACATTGGGCATTAGGATTTCAATATATGAATTTGGGGGGCACACAAACATTCAGACCATAGCACATGCTCGTGTTCCCCCTCTCTTCTTTCTCTTTATCTCTCTCCCTTTTCCTCTTTTTGTCTCTGTTTCTTTCTCAACAGTTTGTAATGTGGAATCCAAACTTAAATGTCACGTGGTTTGACTGTTCATTGCCATGTTAGCATGGTGGAGAGGCAGTCTGACCTATGGATCCACCTTTGATTTGTCCTGTAACCTTAAACATATCACATAACCTCTCTGAATTTGTTTCTTCATCCATAAACAAGGGGCATTAGAAATATGTGTTTTCTGTATGCCAGCGGGCTAAGCAGAGTGCTTGATAAACATTGTCTCATTTAATCCTATCAATCTTGGGTGGTATGTATTACTACCTTCCTTTCCCCCACAATACTTAGGATACCTACCCACAGAGTCAATGCTCTAAATAAATTACATAATATTTGAAAAATACTTTGTCAACTATGAAGCATTAAAGAAAAGTTAGCTATAAATTGGTTTAAACAAATCTCATGACTTGTATAGCATATACTCCTTCTATTGATGTTTTCTAAGAGGGGAAAGAAGGGCAATTTGGGTCCAAACCTGACATTATCTCCTATAAACCGACAAGTTTTGATAGAAGAAATGAAAACCAAAACAAGCTCAGAAAGACCTAACCACAGGACTATCCAGAGATTGGGGAGACATAAGAGTTCTGAAGTCGCTTAAGGGGTCAGAGCAGTTGTTGAGTTTTAAGCCTGAAGGCAGTTCTAGGGCCAGCCTGGACGTCAAGGTCTGTCTTTGTTTAGTCTGGCTTCAACCTACCCTTGCAATACAGTCCTCATTTTCTCCTTGTTGTTCTCCAGTTCAGAACTCTTCTCAACCCCTTATTTATCAGAATATATATATAATCCCATTTTTCATCCCTACTAGGTCTCCCTAGAAGCTAACATGTAAGTGGCTAAACCAATCCAGTTAATGTGTTGATGAGTGCTATGGAGTTACTGTGTTACCCCTGAAACTGGGAATTTCACAGTGCAGGAGGCCAGTGAATGAAACAATTTTGGCTGGGTGGACTTTCCATGCATCATCATAATATAAGCAATAACACCCACTAGAACTTCTAAAGCACTTTTTGGATGAAGCAGGACTTTCATATAGAGGTTACTGCAGGGGATCGAAGACCTTGTGAGACAAACAGGGTAAGGATTACTATTATCTTCATTTTTCAGGTAAGAAAAGCAAGTCTTGACGAGGTTAAGTAACTGACTTCTCTCATTCCCTCCCTCCATGCATCCTTTCTTCCTTCCTTCTTAAATGTAAAAGAAATACCACTCATCATAGCTGTCTTCTAAAGCTGTCACTGAACATCATCACCCCAAACCCTCAATAATAGTACTTTAAAGCCGAGAAGCACGTGAAAGTACCTGAGTCCTATGCAAATTGCAAAGCACAATACAAATATAAGATATCTAGCCTCAGATAACTGCATGCATCACCATGAAGTTAAAAAAAAAAAAAAGCACGAGGTTTTATTGTTTTTTTCTTTCTTTCACCAAACACATGTCAGCCTCAGGTATTCCTGAATCTTTGCTCTATTCTGTCCCAATAAAAAGTTATCAGAGGACTTCACTCATCAACCATTTCTGCAATTTAGGAATAAACTAAAACTGCAAAACAAATCATTGTTCATAAGAATTGCTCTTCTGTTGGGCAGCTGAGGTGGGTGTGATCTGGGCATAGCAACAAACCATAGAAGCAAAAGCTCTCCTCAGAGTGTGGCAAATCTCCCTTGTGAAACCGCATCCAGACAAGTGTTTACTGAAAATCTCTTGTCATTTCAAAAGAACAGAGTTAATCCGGAAAAATCTCCATGCATTATTAAGTGTAATTTTAAAATAATCCCCCTGCCGCCTTCATTTCCCTATACCCGTCCTAGCCTCAATCAGGAAACCTTGCTGACAGCAGCAGGTGCTGGGTCTCATTAGTGACAAGGACGCAATAGGGTTGTGAAGCTGGAAGGAAATGCCTTTATCCTGTCTGTGGAATAAGCTAGCCTAACGAGAAGGGAGGACTTCCAACAATGGGCGCTGTTCTGGGATAAAGGCATTCAGTCCAGTTTGAACACAAAGGGATATTTCTGTCAAAAAAGGGAATTTCCTGGTGAAACCTAAGTTCTTCTGTGCCAGCATTTAGGAACTCAAGATGGACAGCAGGACATCGGGGCACCTCATAAGCTAAAATTACCCTTTGCTGAGGAATTAAAATGAACTGTGATTTGATGTTGGGTGGGAAATATTTGGGTATTGTGAAAGAAGAGAAATAAGAAAAGGAGAAAGGGGGTCAGAAAAGTTCAGGGTCCCCAGTGTTTGGACTGGGAAATTAAACACATCGAAAGAGCTGTCATAACAAAAAGATTAATGTTGGTTCCATATTCCCCTGACATTTACCTCAACTACTAAGTATTAAATATTTACAAAGCATTTGGGCTTATAGGGTGCTTTCTAATTCTTCCTCACATTTTTGCCTTCTGCCCAGATGTGGAAGTGTTGCTATTATTCCTATTTTATTGGTGAAGAAGCAGAGGATCATAAACACAGAGCAACTTATTCAAAATTGCAAAGTTAATGGAAAAGTTGGGGGTTGGGATGAATGAAAATGACACAGTCATGCATGAACCCATATTCCTAGACTAACCCATGCAGACCGAGGGGAAATCAGACAATGGTCCTAAAAGAAATTTAATAGGAAAGCAGTTGCCTGCATCCTTCCCGTAAAAAGATTTCTGTGACCTGTGTTTGCAACGGACAAGATACTGGATTCTTTAATTCTAGTGACATGAAGAGAGCTGGAAGGAAAGGGAAGTGATGGACCCCTTATAAACAGGGCTGAAGACAAGATTAGGAGAGAGGCTGCTGCCCTCATCACTTTCTCTGTCTTCTGAGTCACGAAGCTGTCATGGTCAAGAACTTGGCACATGCTCTATTTCATATTTTATACAGGAAAAAGCACCCAGGTTCAGGTTCTCCCATCACTTCCACATCTTTCTTTCCAGAGAGTGATCTCTTAAGAAGGCACTGTCCATTCCCTTTACTGGATTTACAGTAATAAAGCATCTACCACGTGCTACACACATTATAAGCAGTTTAAATCTATTGACTCAATCTTCCCAGCAGGACTATGAGGTGGTTACAGTTATGACTGCCATTTTACAGATGTGCAAACTGAGGCCCAGGGAGTTTAAGACTGATGACATCACAGCTAGTCAGTGGCAGAGCAAGGATTTGAACCCACAGCTCATGCTCTTAATCTCTAGGCACAGTAATATCACATCAGTCTCCTGTCCTCACAAAACAATGGGCAGTGAGTTTGCACACAAGGATGCATTGTCTTCTTTTTTAAAAAATTGAAGTATGGCTGATTTACAATGCTGTGTTAGTTTCTGGTGTACGGCAGTGACTCAGCTCTCTCTCTCTCGATATATATATACACACACATATATATATGTGTGTGTGTATGTGTATATGTGTGTATATATATATACTTTTTCAGATTCTTTTCCATTATGTTATTATGAGATATTGAATATAGTTCCCTGTGCTAAACAGTAGAACCTTGTTGTTTATCTATTTTATGTACAGTGTGTACATGCTAATCCCAAACTCCTAATTTATCCTTGCCCCCACTTCCCCCTTTGGTAACCACAAATTTGTTTTCTATGTCAGTGAGTCTGTTTCTGTTTTGTAAATAAATTCATTTGTATAATTTTTTTTAAATTTACTAATTAATTTATTTATTTTTGTCAGCGTTGGGTCTTTGTTGCTGTGCGCAGGCTTTTTCTAGCTGTGGCCAGTGGGGGCTACTCTTCATTGCGGTGACTTCTCTTGTTGTGGAGCACAGGCTCTAGGTGCGCGGGCTCAGTAGTGGTGGCGCATGGGCTTAGTTGCCCCGCAGCATGTGGGATCTTCCCATACCAGGGCTTGAACCCATGTCCCCTGCATTGGCAGGTGGATTCTTAACCACTGCGCCACCAGGGAAGTGCCTGTATAATTTTTTAGATTCTACATATAAGTGATAGCATATGATATTTGTCTTTCTCTGCCTGACTTACTTCACCTAGTATGATAACCTCTAGGTCCAAGGATGCACGTTTTTGGTGTTCAGTGCATCTACTTCCACTTCTTAAAGCGCTTTTCCTTTTTGATGAAGCATTATCCTAGGATGATATATTCCAGACATATGACCAAGTCTACCAAGTCTCAGTGGCAATTACTCATTAATTTTATTTCCCTGTATTAAAAATCTCTAGGTAACTTTGCTTCATGTTCTTTCTGTGCATTGGTACTCAGAGAAATATAGTTAGAATTAGGGTATTTTACCCCTTCTAATTAAAAAAATACATGAATCTGACCATCTTCCCATGTTTACTCTTTTATACCTTACAAGCTGTAGCCCACAGACCGATCTGACTGGCTCCTGACCTTACTTGTACGGCTGGCATGCTAAGAAGGAGTATGTGATAAAGACTGTATGTGACCTACAAAGCCTACAGTATTTACTATTTGGCTGTTTACAGGGGAAAAAAAAAATTGCTGACCTCATGTTTTATATAATTTCTAAAGTTTACCAGAGCAATATATTCTATATTTTCTTTGGGCATTTTGCTCTGTCCATTGCCATAATCAGAGTAATGTCCTCTTCATCTGATTAGCTCATAGCTGAGGAAATAAATCAAAAGAGATCATGGGTATGACTGCAGCAACAATGAGCAGTGTGCTGGAGCTGGCTTTTTGATTTTGTGCATCTTTTCCCACACCAGCATTTGATGGTTTTGTATTGGCAGCCTGGAATTAGCCATGGTGGGAGGATTTATACCGTGGAAATTGGCAAATGCTACCAATTTACTAATGGGAGAAAAACCTTCTCCTGTATGGGAGAAAAACACATCATATTAACTCTTCATTCTCCAAAAACATCCTAGGGTTAGGACTGAAGTTTGGTATGTGTAGGAGATGCAGAGGTGACCATGTTAATATTGTCTTTTATAAAGTTGAGAAAATAAGAGTTTAAATCAAGAGTCATGAGCCCAAATATCCACAGGGGCTGGGCAGGTAGAACACACATGTGAATGGGCTGAATGAAAAACAGTAGGAAATGGTAGGGTCTGTGGAAACAAGGGAACAAAATCAAAGACATTTAACTAAAAAAAAAAGTCAAGCCATCTACCAGAGAAGCAAAACACTGCCTGCCAATTTATGGCCCCTGGCTTAAGGGAAAGCATTTTGAGGTAGAAAACTGTGCCTTTAAAAACCCTTTTCCTGCCTCTCCTGGACATTATATTGTATTGGTTTGAAAAGCAATAAAAAAGATTTTCACGAGATATAAGGAAAAGTGTACCAACCTAGGATTACTGAGTAAGGGATACATTATTGAGAGAGGTGACCAGCTCGCCTGTTCTGGAGGAGGTTTCCAACTGAAAGCATCACATTCGTCTGAGGCCATTTATTTTCCTACAGAAGGCAGAGGTTTTGATTGACAGATGGCCCCTGAGCAGCCTGCCCCAGCTGTGTGACTCCCAGCCCAGCTTCCACCTCCATCTGGGGGTAGAAGTTCTCCATCTTTCCGACATTTGTTAACTATTTCAAGCCACACTGGTGGCAATTCATTAGGCTGTCTCTTTCAGGAGCTTTAAATGATCCCCACACAGGCTGGAATAATGGATTTCTCTTTCAGAGTAAAAAACTTCCTTTCTCTTTCTGGAAATTATCAGACTGATGGGTATCTTTTAGACGGGGAACCCCACACAAACATCAGAAGAGGTCCCAAACGCAGCATGAATTTCTCAAAACTAAGCCAGGGCTCTCTTGTGGTTCTTGCCAAAGGGAAGAGGAGGACAGATCAACTCACATCTTGTGGTGGGAGACAAGTAAAACCAATAGTGATTCCCAGAAGATTTTTAATAATAATTGGCAAGAGAGAATGTATAGAGATTTCCAAGAGGGCAAAAATAAGACATTCCAAAGAAATGTAAAGTGAGGTGGCGTTACAATACAGTACTCTTCAGGCCCTGCAGAGGGTCCCCAGAGGGACTGACTCTTCCCCAAAGGCAAATGCAAAACAATGCATTTAGGGGAAAGATGACAACTGCACAGCAAGGACGCTGAACCAGCCTCTGCAGTCACAGAAGAGCATGGAGGAAGCAAGGATGCTGCATCCTAAAGCCACCACACAAGGCTCAGCACAACAAATAATCCGTTCTGTCCTTTTTGTCCCCGGTCACGGACATTATACCTATTATCTGTTACAATCAGAAAATGCTGTAGCTAAAATGGTATAAAATAAAATGACTAAAAAGCCTTTTTTATTTGTTTGTTTTTACTATTGCTATGGACTGAATATCTGTGTCCGCCCCCCGCCATCCTCCCAAATTCATATGTTGAAATCCTAACCCCCAGGGTGATGATATTAGGAGGTAGGGCCTTTGGGAGGGGCCCTACCCTCAAGAATAAGATTAGTGTTCTTATAAAAGAGGCCCAAGAAAGTTCCCTTGTCCCTTTTGCCATGTGAGGACACAGTTCAGACACAGCCAACTATGAACCAGGAAGTGGGCTCTCACCAGATACAGAAAGTACCAACACTTCTATCTTGGACTTTGCAGCCTCTAGAACTATGAGAAATAACTGTTTGTTGTTTATAAACCACCCGGTTTATATGGGGTTTTTTTGTTACAGTAGTATATGTTTTTGAATAGACTAAGAGAACAATCAATAGTTACTTATCAGGGGGCTGAAGACCCTTGACTATACGCACAACCAGGTTACAGACTTACTCTGCTGAACAGGGGTGACAGCTCATCTTCTGCAGAGAGTGGGGACTGGCTTTGGGTTCTTAAATGTAAGGCAAAAATCCTGAAGGGCCAAAATTACTGCTGAGAAATTTCTCAAAGTGCCCAACATGGTATTGTGTATACAAACTTTTTTTTTTTTTTTTCGGTATGCAGGCCTCTCACTGTTGTGGCCTCTCCCGTTGTGGAGCACAGGCTCCAGACGCACAGGCTCAGCAGCCATGGCTCACGGGCCCAGCTGCTCCGCGGCATGTGGTATCTTCCCAGACCGGGGCACGAACCCGTGTCCCCTGCATCGGCAGGCGGACTCTCAACCACTGCGCCACCAGGGAAGCCCTGTATATACAAACTTTTAAAGTAATTCCTGTGCACGGTCAAAACCTTAGAGTCACAGAACTCCTAAAGGGAAGGTCAAAAGTTCTACAAGCAGATGTCGACAATATGAACCAGTCATCCTTTGGGATAACTATCAAAACTTTAGCTAACATCGAACATTGTCTTACTTGCTGGGTTTCTGGCCATTCCATTAATATAAGCCTAATACAAATTAATAGACTTGTTTTCCTCTTGTGAGTATTAAAGAGGGTTTGGAGTTGGCAACTTGCTCTGGCACCTTTGGATTCTAAGTCAGTGACTGTACTATGGAAGCAAAAGTTCTTCTTTCTAGGTCTTTCTGCTCAATAGTCCTGCAAGGAGACCTCTGATTAGTAGGGACAAAGTATGTGACGACAAGCACAATGAAGCTTAATCTTCAAAGGATACAGTTCTTAAAATGACACTGAGTGTCTGTGTTTCATTATCACTTGGAGTCCGGAAATTGCATGGAACACAGAGGTAATTACAAAAACACGCTCAACACCCTTTCCTTGGCTTCTCAGTCGATGTTCCCGATACCTGGCCAGCATCACTGTAGTTAACTGAGACCTGTAATGTGAGCGGGAGTAACCAGCCCATATTAACAGAAAGCTGAGTGAAGGCTCACGCAAAGGTCTGTGTTTAAGGGGCTGTGCATCCGTGAAGGAAGTTGAAAATTTCATGGAGTTTGTTTTGCAGCAATGGTACAAGTGGTAATTCTCTATCTCCTGATATAGTAAGATCCTCTTGCAACCTATGAATAAAACATTCAACTAACAGCAGGTAGTCTAGCGACTGAGGGGCTTTGGGAGGGGTGGGCTTTTGTGGGTGCCATCATTACTATGTTGGCAGATGGTGCTGAAATAGCCTCAATCTGTTCCTAAACTGTGTGTCTCAGGCTAAAGCACAGAGCACACTACTGTTACCGCACTGGGCCAAGAAAAGAAAATGCTGTGCTTTTTTTTTTGGTCCCGGAATCCTTCCGACAAGAAACTAATGTGCTGGGGAGATATGTCTTCACCTCCATTTATTTCCGGTTTCATTAGGAAGAGAATCTGATTAAATCAACCTTGAGAAGAAGGTGCATCTGCATCTCTTACACTAAAAATTAACTAGTACCTCTCCCTTCCCTCTAAAAGCCAACAGATCCACATAAGTGAAGATCAGTGTTAATGCAATTCCGTACAATAGAAAAATGTACAGATTCCTAGATCTACACAAGATGATTATGACCTAACATTTGTCTTGGCCCCTCTACCAGCCTCGGAGGCTGACTCTTCTGGAGAAGATGGATCATTCACACCAAATATAGATCATACAAAACCATCCTTTTCAGCTGCTCTTAATATGTTTGATGTAGCATAAGTTCGATGTTTTACCAGTAAATGTGACGTATTGCTATAACTGCTGTAATTGGCCATAACATTTTCCTTTTATTTTAATATTTTATTATTATTTTTTAGTGTTGGTAGAGTTTTTCCAGGAAAAAAGAAACTTTGAATACATGCCACACATCGATTAATTAGGGGCATATTTTAGCCTCCTAAAACCAGAACAAGAGCAAGCAGTCAGTACGAATCACAGATGTATCTGCTGTCCCCTCTTCCTCTCTCTGTCTAAAGCACCTAGTACTGTTGCCATGTTTAAAACAAAAAATATAAATAATAAAATATGATTGTTCATTAAATAATTTGGCAGATTTATTAAAGCCCAGATATCCCAAGGCCTTCAGTTTTCTGATATAACCTTTATTATTATTATTATTATCCAAATAAAGTGAATAATATTCTCGATTACAACTCCTTGCCCCCAGGTCATTCTGCTCCTCTTAGTGTACTGGAAGACTGACCTCTGGGAATTGCACTGCCCAGTCTCCTTGCCTCTGACTTTTACTTATTTGGTCTGGCCACTGGGAGAACAGGAAGGAGAACAAAGATGGGAAAAAAGAGGTCTGAGTGATTATTTTAACAGGCCCAGCCACCTAGATGTCTACTCTGATCTAGGCTGCACACAGCTACAAGCAAAGGCAAGCAGGTCCCTCTTACATGGCTCCAGCCCTCATCAGCCCCTGGTGACATGATTCTCTCCCGTACCTCCCCACACCTAGGGGTGCTGATGGTTCCCCACTCTTGCTGGTCCCTGGGCCCATCCCCATCTTGGCTGGTTCCCTTAGCCCTGCCCACGACTCTGCTCCAGCTTTGCATCTGTTTCCTGCCAGGACGCTGCCTGATACAGCCCCATTCCACAGATGGAGAGTAGTCCAGCATTCCGCCAGAACTTCTGAAGATTCTGAGAGAGAAGCAGGATCACATTCTCCTGTCACAATTTGCCTGGATCCCTTCTCTGGCTTAATTCTCAAACACTTCACTCACCACAGCCAATGTCACCTCTTCCCACCCCTGGAACTGGTCCTATTGTCCTCATTCTTCCAAAGCACACAACCACAATGTAGCAAGTGTAGCAAAATCTTACCAGAGGCTTGAGAAAGATGGAAAGATGCTCCTGTTTGGAGCATAACAGGAAATAAGTTAAAATTAATCTTAGATGTGACGAAATTCCTCAGCCAAATTTATTCAGCCACCCCCACCAGAGGGAATTGCTCTCTGGCAGGCTTCTCCTTAAGCCTTGCTAACTGCCCTGACACTGGACTTGTCTGAGTTCTCTCCCACCTCCCCCAAACTTTCGCCCCCTCTAATTGCTGCCCCTCCTACCAAAAGTTTCCCAAGTACCAGTTACTCTATCCTGCAAGGCACTACTGTCCAGTCTTTGTCTCAATCTTATCCTTAAAGACCATGCTGAGGGTCTAGCCCAAAGGTTGGCAAACCACAACGCCAGAAGTCAAATCCACCTGTGTTTGTACATCATTTTGCTGGAACACAGCCATACCCATTACCTGGAGAGTTGAGTAGCTGCAACAGAGACCTTCTGGCCTACGAAGCCTAAAATATTTACTATCTGCCCCTTTACAGAAGAGAGTTTTCCACCCCCTGGTCTAGCCTTTCTCACCTAAAAAAGGTCAAGGAGGCATTCTCCTATATAAAAGTTGCAGTCTTAAGGCAATTTTTGCCATTTGTCAGGATACCAACCAAAATGAATAAGTCGCTGGCTTTTAAAATGATGATTTTCTTTTTATTACTCAGGACCATGGATATTCAGTGTTAGTGAAGATTAGAGAAATGTTATTTCCTATATTCAGACTGTAGATCTTTCTGAGGACAGTTTAATCTTGAATATATGCAGAGCTTTTAGCCCAATAAATGCCACTTTTATTAATTCGTCGTAAGGAAATTTATATTGAATAAGGATTCGCCTACAAGAATGTCAACATGGATAGTTTATAATAGGTAGGTAGAAAGCAACATATATAGCCAACAACTCATATATCCACTCAAGGAATTCTCTGAAGCAATGAAAAACAACCATGTGAAAAAAAATATATTTTTTTTCCTGGAGTTCACTGGTGGCTTAGTGGTTAGGATTTGGGGTTTTCACTGCTGTGGCCCAGGTTCAATCCCTGGTAGGGGAACTGAGATCCCATAAGCCTCACAGCATGGCCAAAAAAAAAAAAAGAAAAATAATATTTTTCAACCAGTAAAAGAGGTTCATGTTGTATTTTCAAGTAAAAAAAAAGGCAGGTGAAGATACAGAATATGTAGTATGATCCTATTTTTGTTTAAAAAAATATATATGTATATAAGCATACCCATACACACCTATGTACGTATACAAACAAATTAATCCAGAATAATACACCGATTTTTAAACGTGTTTGTCTCCGAGTGGAGAGGGGAAAAGTGATTATTTTTTCCTTTTTCTTCCCTCTATTTTTCCCCCAAAAGATACATTTTACACATTGCTAGGCACTGTCTGTTTGATGAGATCTTGAATGGACTTCTTTGCCAGTGTTTTAACTGTTTGATACCTGCCGAAGAGTAACTGTTGACTTCTCTAATTAACCCAAGCCTTTCATCCCCCTTTCCGCTCTGAAGCAGGTGAGAGAAATTACATTCTCACTCTATTCAAACAAGTTCTGGGGACTTCCCTGGTGGTGCAGCGGCTAAGATTCTGCCCTCCCAATGCAGGGGGCCCAGGTTCAATCCCTGGTCAGGGAACTAGATCCCACATGCATGCTGCAACTAAGAGCCCACATGCCACAACTAAAGATGCCGTGTGCCACAACTAAGACCTGACCCGGCGCAGCCAAATGTTTAATAAATAAATAAATATTAAAAAAGAAAAAACAAAGAAAAACAAGCTCTGTTGTAGCAACTGTTGACATCCTGTCCATTCCACTGAACATAAGGACTCCTGCATTCTCTGTATTAGCTCAGGGAGTTGTTTGCTTGGGAGTGGTTTTTTCCCCTCGTCCTTTTTAACTGACTCTAAAAATATATCTATCCACAAAAAATTGAGCTGATGGAATATAAAAATATTTTGGTCCTCATCCTTCCGCAATCTGGGAATTGTGGTCTGGAAATTCAATACAAAGGATCTGTTTTCTGAAGCATCTGGCACATGCAGGACTTGTAAAGGCTCGAGAGGGGAAAGGAGTGTGAAGTGATTTGCTGTCTGGGAAAGTCAAATTCCTGCATTGGGGGCCATAGGAACTCTTTGGAGCTGCCCAGAGAAGGGGAGACATGTTAGCGCTTGAATTGACTATATAACTTCAAGGCAGTGAATTCCAAAGGAAAATATGAAAATTTCTTCCAGGGTAATGGTGTTAATACTTCAGTGCTTAGCAAAAGACTAGCATGGTGCTAATGATATATCCTTGTTCACTGCAAAGGGTGGTGTTCTGGTTTCATTAAGCCCAGTGCAGTGGAAATAGCCCAGGCTCTGGAGGAAGACAGACTCAAGCATTTGAGTCCTCAGCCATGTGACTTCACAGCTGTGGGACTTTAAGTCATTTGCATCCCTCTGGGACTCAATTTCCTCTTCTAAAAATAATAGAAATAACACTACCAACCCTGTACTGATTTTGTTATTGTTAGTAATTACATGTGCAATGGGTAGTACGGTCCCTGGCACCCAGAAAGGAAATAATAAAGGCCAGCTATTTCACTAATAGTTTAAATATAAGTAATAAAAATATTATTTCAAACACTGGTCATATTAATAATAATCTTCTAGTTTGCCTGATTTTTCAAACTTGATATCAGAGGAAGGTCTGGAAAAAATTTAGAGGACAGCCTTCCAGGGATTAGTTAGAAGGTCTGGGTCAGAGCCTATTTCCAGCTAGTTTTTCCAACAACCTGTTTTCCTCGACTTTTAAAATTAACTGCTAGGGCAAACCTTCAACAGTTTACTGGTTGCAGAAGAAAATAAAAGAGAAAGGAAAAGCATTCTCTTTCCTCTTTACATGTCTGCAGAATCTTGTTGTGATGGAGGCTAAGTCTTAAATAATTCCTTTCATTATATGCTAGCAGTTGACCAGACTGCTTACTGAGAAGCCAAAACTCTCTTTTTTTAAAGACTACTTAAATTTATT
>NW_006778543.1:482735-493708 GCF_000442215.2 Lipotes vexillifer | reverse complement strand
TCCATGTGTAGGGAATGGATCATATACTCTTTATAAACCACTACAGTCCCTCTCTGTATGTGCCTGGTGCATTTTATTCTACTTCCCTGGTAGTGTCTTGTGGTTGGCTGTCTGTACGTTGTGAAGAGGCCCCTGTCTTGTGGTTGCCTGTTGAGTTTTATGGTTGTTATGAAAGTCTTGTGAAAAATGCTGATAAAGGTTTGCAATGAAGAAAACTGAAACAGACTTATAGGAAGTTAGGAGCCAGCTATTTTTCTCATCTTTACATTTCCAGCGAAAGCCTAGCTAGCTGGGGCTCAGCAGCTGCAATATTGAACTATTAGTATGGAAACGTCTGTGCTGGTCTTGGAATCCCTTTCTGCTAAAGTGCCCATTTTGAACTTACCTAACTCCTTAGGAGTCCAGATTCTGTTTCTTCTTTGGGCAAACAGACCGTTCAAGTCTTTGCATCAAAGCTGTTACCTGATTCTTTCCAAGCTTTAAAGCTTTCACTTTATAGAACTCTAGCAATCATGGGATGTGGATAGAAACTTTTTCAATTGAATCAATCATAACCATGATTATTTTCATTATTAAGAAGTATTGACAAGATCTAGCCTCATACACCACAACACAGCCACTAGTCCCCTCCACCAGGAAGCCTACACAACGCACTGAACCAACCTTAGCCACTGGAGACAGACATCAAAAACAACGGGAGCTACGAACTTGCAGCCTGCAAAAAGGTGAACCCAATCACAGTAAGATAAGCAAAATGAGAAGACAGAAAAACACACAGCAGATGAAGGAGCAGGATAAAAACCCACCAGACCTAACAAATGAAGAGGAAATAGGCAGTCTACCTGAAAAAGAGTTCAGAATAATGATAGTAAAGATGATCCAAAATCTTGGAAATAGAATGGACAAAATGCAAGAAGCAGTTAACAAGGACCTAGAAGAAATAAAGATGAAACAGACAATGATGAACAACACAATAAATGAAATGAAAAATACTCTAGATGGGATCAATAGCAGAATAAATGAGGCAGAAGAACGGATAAGTGACCTGGAAGATAAAATAGTGGAAATAACTACTGCAGAGCAGAATAAAGAAAAAAGAATGAAAAGAACTGAGGACAGTCTCAGAGACCTCTGGGACAACATTAAACGCACCAACATTCGAATTATAGGGGTTCCAGAAGAAGAAGAGAAAAAGAAAGGGACTGAGAAAATATTTGAAGAGATTATAGTTGAAAACTTCCCTAATATGGGAAAGGAAATTGAGAGGGTCCAGAGCTTGGCAGCTGCAGGGTCCATAGCAGGCTTCCCTGAATCCAACCAATGAAAGAAAACAAGCTCCAGAAAAGCAGCTGGAAACAAACTCCAAGCACATGTAAGTGCTTTCTACTGAGGCTGTGCAGGGAACACACTGGACCTGGGTTCAAGGCCCAGCTCTATCACTTATAAAGGCATGAGAGGGACCCATCACTTTATGGCAATAAAAGCCATCATTTGTTAAGCTTTGTGCCAGATACTACATTAAACATTTTACATACATGATCTAATTTAGTCCTGCTCACCACCTTATGAGGAAAGTTCTTGTCATCCTAATTTTATAAATGAGGAAAGAGGTTTAGATACTTAGGCCAGTTACACCCAGCCACAAATACACAAGTACAGACAGAGTCTACCTAACGCTTTTAACTTCCACTCCATATTGCTTTCTCCTCCTTCTCTTAGTTCCCATCCCTAGAACATGGGGCTAATAGGATTCCCTATGCCCACTGCAGGAGATTTGAATATGAAACAAGAAACTGTACCAAAAAGCATTATAAATAGCAAAGCTCCGGTCTCATGTAGACCTGTTACAGACAAGAAAATGGGCTCAAGAGCTGATGGCGGTGGCGTAACAACAAATCAGTAGCAAATCACACCTCCTGATTCTCTCTCTGGGCCCGAAAGAGCTGAGGGTTCAGTGTGGGCCAGTCCACGAATGGGCCTTGGCGGGTAAGTGCACCCCCCAGAGATCACTGTCACACTGGATGCTCAGATCTCCCACAGGGCAGGCCATCTAAGCTGCTCCTACCCATTCTGGAACTGTGACTCCAAAGGTTAGGATGCTAAAGGATTTCTTGAAGATTTAGGCTGGACAGTCAAAACAGAGCAGTGTGAATACCTGTAAATTTTTGCATACCTCACAGCTAGGACAATTTTTCTCAACTCAGGCATTAAAAAATAGTGATAGGAAGGGTGAGAATGGTGAAAAAGGGTGGAGTGCAATCTTCTGAGAGGAGATATTTTTATAAGTGTCTTAAGATCCTCAAAGAAAAGCTGAATTCAGTGGCACAGAGAAAAGGACACATGGGAAGAGGAATAGCACACTCTTATCCGCCATGACCGTCACTGTGAGGTCTTCTGAGGGTAAATGTCATAATTCTGGGGTCTGGAAAGACTTCATTAACTAATGAAACTATGGGAGTCTGACCTCTAGTATCTGGAGACCTCAGTGTCCTCTGGTGCAGAAGAAGGGGCTGAACTAGGTAATATCTACGCATCATTTCAGTATTGGATCCGAATATGCCCAGAACAACAGTACATTAAGCATTCTTCCACTTGGAAATGAGGGAAATTAAGGAAGGGAATGATCCTCTAAAGATATCACCACCTCATTCAGATCTCTGGCTCAGTTTTTAATACGGCTTTTCAGGCCCACTCAGACAGAACAATATCCCTAGGCCAGTCTCACCGGAAGACTTCTTGGTAGTAGAAAGCTTAAGTTGACTAGAAGAACCCACTTCAAAATTGGGCTTTTTTCCTGTGATCTGCACAGAGAGCAGGCTGTCACTGTGGTAACCCAGGTGTTCTCGGACAGACTGAATCTCCTCGGGGCTCAAGAACTTGCGCTGCAGCTGAAATTCAAGATATCAGAGGATTAGGCCACGCTTTTTCTACCGTATGGTGGTGTACTATGTCCCCCTCACAGGTGTCAAACGCTCACGTCTGCAGTAAGCGCATGACAGCAGGAGATCGCAGACGTTGCCTCGTGCCACACGTTCGGTTTCTCACTGATCAGGACCCTGGAGTGTAACTTCTGTCTACGTGTTTATGTTGAGCCTGCCCCTTGGAGAGTTTTATCAAATATCTGTCTATTAGGTACAAGGCACTGTGCGAGGCATTGTGGAGATTGTAATGATTATGATTATCAAGATGAATCGGACATGCTGAAGAGGCTGTTGAATGGAATCGAAGCCTGTGGCGGGGGAGCATGCCCACAGTAAAGATGCTAGAAATGAAATACGCAGTAGAGAAAGAGAACCACGGGGGGAGGGAAATGCTTTCTATGTTCCTTGGGAAGAAGCAGCAGACAGGAAAGGTCGGGAAGAAGCTGGGGGTGCTACCTCTATGTCCGACAATTATGGAACCGCTACATAAACCACAGTCCATCTAGAGCACTGAACGCCGTTCCATAATTAGTAAGAAAGTGGGTCAATACACTAAGATGGATAATGTCAAAGACAGCTAAAGGTGGGGGAAAGAGCTAGTGACTGAACACTGTATACATACGACCTTATTTACATTAAAAAATGTGTATACACACACACAAAACACACTTGTAAATACATAAAAAGAAGTCCGAACAGCCACACCAAAAAATGTATTGGTGGCTCCCGCTGGGGAGGAAAGTGTAAGCAAGGCCTGAGATGTCACTTTATATTCTTCAGTCTTAACTGAATTTTTATGAACATCCCATATTTTGGAATAAAAGATGGAAGAACTTTAACTAAAGAGAAAAATAAGAAAGGGTAGGTGTGAAGAAACTGAGGCCCTAGGTCATGTACAGATCAATGGTATAACAGCTATTGTGGTATAACACTTCTCACACAAGAAAATTTCAGCATTGGAGAAGAATGGAGAACCATAAATACCTCTATTTAATGTTAATATTTCTAATGAATTGTCAGAAAAGGATTTCCCCCTCCAACCTATTCTAGCCTCCCACCCAAAAGCTGAGGAAAATACAGGCAACTGCCCTTCACTTAGGCCTAAGATTCGTGTCCACTAAGAGATGCCTCAGTGGTCACCACTAGTACTGAGACCAAAATATGTCCCAACCCACATGGGCCCAAGCTGAGTCTCTTCAGAGGAGATTGATTTCAGAGGTTTCGTCCTTCGAGGCATCTGGTTTCTCCCATGCAGAGCCCTTCTCAACTTGTTTCCTAGTTGAGTGACACTGATCACCTCACCTTCAGGGTTGTTATTTCTCCCAGATTCTCTCTGTATCGTCTGACAAAAGAGATACTGGGTTTAGTCACCCAAGGCTTAAATTCCCAGCAAAGAAGGTCGTCTACAAACATACCTCTTTTACTTCCACAAGACCAGAAAGAGTCAGGGCTGAACACAGCTTAGATGCCGTCTTCACTTTGCTATTGTTAACTGCTAAGAGGAAAACCCCAGTTAATAGCTTTATAGGCCAAAGCAGGAAAAATAATAAAGGCTCTCTCCTATTCAGGTCAGCAGGCATTAAAACAACAATAACCTATTCTGTTCAATATATATATATTTTAGTGATAATATTTTAATTGGACAACTCCTTTTGGTTGTTCAAAGTGCTCTTACTGATGCTCTTAAGTACAGGGAAACCAGCTCGGTTCTTTGTGGCTGTCTGGAGGGGTGGGATAGGGAGGGTGGGAGGGAGGGAGACAAAGAGGGAAGAGATATGGGAACATATATATATGTATAACTGACTCACTCTGTTATAAAGCAGAAACTAACACACCATTGTAAAGCAATTATACCCCAATAAAGATGTTTAAAAAAAAAAAAAAAAAAAGAAGAAGTATTAAGAAAGCTCATTTAATCTTTCAAGGCCAGGCCTCTCTACTGCAGACAGATTATTCCATCACTTAGGCTAATAATTCTTCCTTCCTTCCCTCCCTCCTTTCTGCTCATCCTTTCCTGTCTCCTTCATTTATGCGCTCATCGAGGGGCATACAAAGTCAGAGACTGCTCTATCCCTAACTCCTAAAACAATACTAGGCACATAATGAGCCTCCAATATATACAGTTGGATTGAATGAATAAACCAGATTCCTTTGCCCATACAGCCTGTCACTCTGTCATTACTCCTCAATAATAATATGGCAGTGATTATACACCACAGTATTATTACTATATGAAGCATTATTTTTTTATAATTATTTTTGTAAGTTTTACTCCACGGCGATAATGTGACTCATACAATGTGGTGGTCACTATGCTACCTGCTTGGGGTTGGGACAGGTGATGGAGTGGGCAAGACAGACACAACCTACCCCTGCTCTCTTGGACCTTACAGCTGAATGATGGTGAGGGCCACTGCACACAGAATTACACAAGCAATAAAATCGTTAAATTTTCTGTGGTGGAGAAGCATAAGGATGTTTTGAGGACATATATAGGAAGACCATATCTTGTGCAAGAAGACAAAGGGAGCATGGCCAGGTCAAAACGAGGTACCCTAGTTAGTGATAATTAAGCTAGGACCTGAAGGGTGGGCCAGAGCTTGTCATAGGGAAACTAAGATCTAGGCAGAGAGACAGCATGTCGGAAGACCTGAGGTGAGAAGAAACACATCTAGGAACTGTGCAAGGGCTTGAAAGGAATGTAGTGAACATGAGATGAAGCTGGAAAGGAATGGAAATCAAGGAATATTTAGAAGGTGGAATTAGCAGGGCTTGATAATAAATTCATGAAGGGGTAGAGACAGAAGAATCAAGGATGAGCTCAGGATTCTGGCCTTAGTAACTAGGTGGCTTTATCTTGAACTCAATTTTTAGAAGCCATTGTATCGTTGTCTTTGAGTAGAAGGTGTTGCCGAGAGAAAGAGGCTGTAAATGTGCCCACATTTCTTAGCTCGCCAAGCAATGTCTCCCATGATCTGGCCTTGCCCTCTCACTCCAGGAAAAGATATCTTCTTGCTTCAGGTAAAACCTCACAGTTCCCCTAATGGCCATCCACCATTTACCACCTAATTAAAACTTCAGCTTTTAACAGCACTCAAGACTCACTTCCTCTCTGACACCTCTCAAAATAGGACTGACTCCTTTCTTCTTCATTCCCCACTGCACCCTACAGCAGCCTTTTCAAACTTAAACGCTTAGGGTGGCAAGGAGGCATATATGCAAAAGAGGGTCACTTGTGTATAACCGAACTTGTCTGTACTGTGCACGGGTGGGAGCGGGGAAGCTGGGGCTAATCGGAGATGGATCACCGTCTCTAAAAGGCTACTCAGCATACACCAGATATCATAATGGGAATTAGGGGCTAATGTTGTCAGGTTTGAGAGATTCAAAAGAAGCTCAAAATCTGAGGGGTGCATGTGTGTATGGGGGTGGGTGGGTGGGTGTGTATGATCTCCCAATTTTTCAAAAGATCATTTACTTTTTAAACTCTGAGCAGGTCATTGTAAATATGCCAGTTTTGTAACCTCTGCTGTATAAATTTCATCTTCATTATTTGTTCTCTTGTGTCTTCTAATCACCTTTATTATGTTGATTTGTCTCATGTGTCTTCGTCTGAGCTTCCTGAGGGCCAGCACTGTGGTATATTCATTCACTACTGCATCCTACGGCAGCATCCCCCGGCCTCTATAATCCCCAGTCTGAGCCCAGTGTCTGGCACATAGCAGGAGCTCAACAAATATTTTGAATTAATGCATTTACATGGTTAATCATTCAGCAGAGATTTACTAAGTATCCACAATGTGAAATAACTTGCTGTGTTCCTAACTTCCAGTACCAACTGGCTTGCCTGAAATTCCTTCATTTGGGATGCATTTGTTGAGCTGATTTCTCTAGGTGTTGCCTTATGGAGATAGCACACGAAGAGCTTATCATCCATTGATCAAAATCAAATTTGTCTTTTCATATTCACTCTCTGCTCCGACTTGTGATAATGTCGCCAATACAGTTTGTAAAGTGCTCTCTGACCCTTGGAAGAAAGATGCTGCAGAAAAGGGAATTGATTATAAAATAACTGAATACACTGGGGTGCGTCTGGCCTTCTGTTTAAATGGAACTGACTTACTAAGGGTCACGAATGCTCATTTGCTCAGAGAAGAAGGATGCTGAGCGACAAGAAGGAGAAGCGGAAGAGACATTTCCATCTGTCATGAAGTCAGGTGGAAAATGAAGAGCTGGCTTCCACTGTACAAGCAGAACCAGCTCTATGCACAAGCAAAGGGGATTGTGATTTAAGAATGTGGGAAGGGGGCTCCCCTGGTGGCGCAGTGGTTGAGAGTCCGCCTGCCGATGCAGGGGACGCGGGTTCGTGCCCCGGTCCGGGAGGATCCCATGTGCCGCAGAGCGGCTGGGCCCGTGAGCCGTGGCCGCCGAGCCTGCGCGTCCGGAGCCTGTGCTCCGCAACGGGAGAGGCCACAGCAGTGAGAGGCCCGGGTACCGCAAAAAAAAAAAAAAGAATGTGGAAAGGCTCCTGAAGAATTTAAAAGAACTCTGTCCCCTTCCTCCAGCCATCCCCCCCGACCTAGAATATTATGATTCAGATATTGAAAACTCAACAGAATTAGCCTGCTGCTTGAATATTACCACACTGTGTGCTAAGGAGGGGAATCATATTATCTATGGCTAAGGGATTCCACCTAATAACTGACCCTTTATCACCCACTGCCAGCTTTAGAGAACAAAGGAGTGAGGGACAGATTCACAGAGTGGAGAAGTGCTAATGGAGGGGATGAGGAAGTGAGATTCAGTGTAGAAACGAAAGGCCAAGTGAGGACACTAAGTTATCTCAGGGTAGGAAATAGGAGGCAGTGGATGTGAAAAGACAAACTCTGAATTTTGATGAAATCCGATAGGCTATGAATGTGTTGCCCACATGACGATGACATCTAGAAAAACCATGCAAGGACATTAGTCACTAATGAAGGAATTTCAGACGTGACAACAGGGTAGAAGAGAGAATTTGGGACGGAAGGGTTTTACAAAGCCCCTCATGCCACTCCTTATATGTGTTTATTTCCACTTCTTTTTCATACAGCTCCTTCAGATATCCACACAAATTAAATCTTAAAGGCTAGATTTTATGTGCAAGAAGTCTGTCCCTGATGATCATACATCTGCCTGCAGTGGTGGCAATATTGTTGTTGGCACTGGAAGAAAACTCCTGCCTTTACAGCTGGTCCCGGTTTTTCTTTTCCTTTATGCGTTTGGCTCGTGATTAAAGCTTTCTTCCCTCGTGGGCCAATGAATTATTTTATATTAAAAAAAAAACTTCTTAAGCCAGCAGCTCCATCACGTATTAGTTATAACCTCTTGAGATACCGACTTAAATTCTGTAAGCTTCCCTTTCTTTTTCTGGAACCTGGGGATAATAACAGTATGAGGATTAAAAGAGAAGCATCATGTAAGAGTTGAGTACAGTGTCTGCACACAGTGGATACCCAATAAATGTCAGCTGTTGTGACTGGGTAACTTTTCCAACCCATTCTCTTTCCTTCACCTTGTTCTAGCTTAAAGCAGTCAGAAACAAACGGTGCCGCCCAGCACACAGCTCACTGTGTCATTTGAGATGTTTCAGAGAATCTTGGCATTGTAACCTGCAACCCGTTGTTGGTGACGGTCTTGTTTTTTTCTTGCCTATAAACCTCCCCCAAACATTATGGCATGACACACAGCGTGAGAAAAGAAGAATATCCAATTTAAAGAGATAATTAACAAAAGCCAAGCCTTGGGACCTCCCTGGTGGCGCAGTGGTTAAGAATCTGCCTGCCAATGCAGGGGACACAGGTTCAAGCCCTGGTCCGGGAAGATCCCACATGCCGTGGAGAAACTAAGCCCATGCGCCACAACTACTGAGCCTGCAAGCCACAACTACTGAAGCCCACGTGCCTAGAGCCCATGCTCGCAGCAACAAAGACCCAACGCAGCCAAAAAATAAATAAATACTAAATACATTTAAAAACAAAAAAATCAAAAGCCAAGCCTAGTAGAAGGGCAGTTTTACTTGGTTCATTAGACAAAAGGGTAATGAAAAATCCAATCTGATCTCAGGTCAGGCAACTTGGCTAAGTTAAAGTTCCCAGAAACACAGGGGTTAGCAAAAAATACACACACACACACACACACACACACCCATATGTACACATGTATTATAGAATTTAAAATAAATAAAATATATAATTAATTAATATTAAATATACATCATTTTAAAAATCTCCTCTCTGAGATGGCAGCAAGTGGTGACACATGGTTGAGCTAGAATTCAAACACAGGTTAATCCAACTCCAAGGCCCGTGCTCTTAAGAGCAATGGTGTGTTGTCTCCGTGGCTAGACATCTTTCAGAGAATGAGGTGGTATTCCAGACTACCTACACTTCCACTTCCCATCCTCCAAATCATTAAGAGTCTAGGATTCATAATGAGTGTATCTAATAGCGTCACTCCCTTACCCTTCCCATCCTCAACATCATTTTCTATGCCCTCACTTTGCTTTAGTTTTCAGCACAACACTTAACACACCTGATACTAAAGCATCTATTTATGTATTTGCTTTCTGTCTCTTTCACTAGAATGTAAACTCCACGAGACCAGGAACTTGATGTTGGTCACATCTAGCACCTGGAACAGAACATTAATAATAGAATAGAACAAATATTATCTTATTCAATGGATGGACAGATGGGTATGGATGGATGAACGGATAAGGTGGTAAAGATGGATTTAGTTTGGTGCAGGACACCCACTTGGGTAATGGTATAGGGAAATTTCAGAGGTACCTATTCACAGGGTGAGCTTTGGGGACAGTAAATTGACCTTTTCTGAATGGCAGAAGGTTAAGTATTAGAAAGTAAAGGGAATTAAAGCTGGAAAATTAAACTAGAGCCAAAAGTTGGAGAGCTTCAAATGCCAAGACATTTACCCAGAGTAATAATATGAGAACCGTCTTTCTTCAACTGAGCTGAACGAGTTGGGCTGACACTTTCAAGAAAGCCCCAGAGAAGAATCATCTCTACCTTTAAGGTCTCTAATAGCTGACCTGGATGGAATTTGAATTCTGTCCAATTCCCTAGCTTGGGATAACAGAGGTTTTATTTCCCTCAAGACAACTGGCCTAAGACCTGAGGTAGAAAACAAGAGAAAATCAACTGCTACATTCCCAGAGGCACAGAGATTGAAATCTAATGCCTGCGAGGGAAAAAGAAATTGAAGTCCCAAGGTCCAACTTGTGCCTGCCAATTTTTTCCTTTTCCAGGTTAGGATAAGTCTCATCTTTTTCTCCATGGACAAAGGCTAGAGGATCTGGTCTCTAGCCACATGTCCCTTACCTATGGGATGTCAGGAATTAAGGTAATCATCATGATGACAATAACCACAGCTATCCTTTATTGGGTGCCTACTCAATGCCAGACCTTGGGCTAGGGACTATGTGTAGGTATTAGTCCGTAATCCTCATGACAACACTGCGAAAGGCTAAGTCAATTTCTCCAGGTCACACTTTTACTCAGTGGGAGAGATGGAATCAAAACAGATCTATCAGGTTCCCAAACCTGTTTTCTACTGAAAGAACTGCATTCCTACATGATACCTGGGTAACAGGCCCACAGCTGCCAAGGCCAGCTGAGCGATGATTAAGGGGAACTCTGGGGACTAAGGTGGAATGACAGGGTGAGTAAGGAGGCTAAAGGAAATGAGTAAGTAGTGAGACATCCAAGAAGGTCCTACTGGAGCCGAAAGTGAAAGGAGAATGACACTCAGAGACAGGAGACATAGGCCAGGAGATTGTTGTAATAGGCCAGATGGTCAGACATGGAAGCTGTATTTACATATTTGAAAGGTCACAAAGAAGAAAGGATTAATGCATTTTGTGTTTCAAAGAACAAATAGCAAACCCTTTCTAACTGTGAAGCAGGGATATATGAGCTTGGGAAGTTGCTGGTGGACGTGTTGTTTTCCACTAAGTGGAGAAAGCCCATCTCTACTCAGAAAGAGGAAGAGAAT
>NW_006778543.1:471464-482699 GCF_000442215.2 Lipotes vexillifer | reverse complement strand
GAGGCAGGGAAAGAGATGGAGAAATTGATTGATTTCCAGTATTCAAACCCAGCTTCAACTCAACGCTGAAACCTGCCCTTCCCAAGTTTTGTCAAGAGAGCTAAATAATGTTGCTTTTCCCTAAAACGAGTTTGAGTTTGGAGTCACTCGCAACCACAAGATCCCTATAACGTAACCATTAGTGAGCCCTAATGCATATGGGTTGAGGTGAGGGCATGAGTTCCCCACCTCTGGACACATTCAGAGAGGACCTGGATGATGATAACAGAACACAGGTTTCATGAAAGTGATCTCTGCATTGAGTTGGAAGTCCTTGTCAAGTCTAAATTCTATGAGAGCTGCAAGACGGTCAAGAATATGCTCTTTATTTGTGCCTCAGTCACTTTCTTTTTTTTTAAATTGGGGTATAGTTGTTTTACAATGTTGTGTTAGTTTCTACTGTACAGCAAAGTGAGGTAGAGTTCCCTGTGCTATACAGCAGGTTCTCACTAGTTATCTGTTTTTCACATGTTAGTGTATATATGTCAATCCCAATCTCCCAGTTCGTCCCACCTGCCCCCTTTCCGTCCTCAGTGTCCATACATTTGTTCTCTACGTCTGTGTCTCTATTTCTGCCTTGCAAACTGGTTCATCTGTACCATTTTTCTAGATTCCACGTATATGCGTTAATATAAGATATTTGTTTTTCTCTTTCTGACTTACTTCACTCTGTATGACAGTCTCTAGGTCACTTCTGCATGGGTCATTTGCTTCATTCTTTCTCCAGCTCCATTTACATGCAATGTCATCTGTTGATGGCTCACTTACAAGACTTCCTGAGGGGATTTCACAATCACTCCGATAAAGAATCTAAGAAGAAGGTAAGGGAATATACCTTTGTTCCCCTGCCAAACCACAGCATAGTGTGCAATCAGATTGCAGTTTGGGGACACAGCCAGAAAGACTCAAAGCTACTATTAAATCATGAACTCGGCTGGCCTTAACACTTAACACAAAGAAGACCCGAGGCTAGTGTGGTCATCTCTCTTTCCTAAAGACTCCGGACCTCACTGAAGTTATCTTCAATGAATAAGGAAATCCAGACTGTATATCTACGTGTTGCCTACACCCACCCTATTATATAAGCCCATCACAGACCTTCCTCAGCATCAATCCACTTAAGATCAGGAAGTGTTTCTGATATCTTTCAGCTGTTATACACATAACAATAAGAACTGAAAGAGTTTAAAACAGGTTATGGCCATGAGTTCTAAAGTCGCTATTCTCTATGGAGATCATAGTAGACTCACTCTGCATTATAGGATATATATGAGCTCAACAGTCAGTGGTTTAGCTTTTTTTCTGCAGGAAACCCAAAGCAAGCTTCAGAGGACAGAAAGAGAGCAGCAAATATGACCAACAGAGTTAAGACCAACCTGGAAATGTTCACATATTTCTACTTGTTTATAAACATTTAGGGAATTCTCCTGATTCACTGGTCATTAGGTTGGTAGTCTGCTTCAAATACTTTTTTGATAAATGAACACACTCCCTCCCCAAAGCAGTATACTTCTTGGTAACATAAGAATTGAAAACCACACTGAACACAGTTATGCCTATTTGAAAGTGGCATTACAATAGTGAGGTGGCTACAGCAGTCACGGGGCATCCGCCACTGTTAGCGATGGACACTGAGTAAGGAAGCAGAGCACACCAATGATCTCCTGACCTTGGCACTCTAAGAAGACCCAGCCCTTGGCCCATCACCAAGTACTTCCTATTCTCCCCGATAGGCTGGGCTCTAATGACGCTCTCTGGCAAGCTAACTCCAATGTCTTTCATTCTGAAACAATCCAGTAAATGCTTATTTGGTTGACCCTTAGTCTGCCCCACAAGGCTGTAAGCTCCCTGGGGGCAGGCCTATGTCTTCACTCATCTCTGAATTTGATGATCCTGTCCCGTACTTGAGAGGTACTCAATGTTGATTTCCAACTCAAGCAGTGTCAAAAAGGATTTGAACTTAATCAGGACCTGCACCCAGAATGTGCTAAACCAGGGGTCAGCAAGCTTTTTCTGTAAAGGATCAGAGGGTAAATATGCTACGCTTTGCTGGCCATAGAGTCCCTCTCGCAACTACTCGATTCTGCCGTAGATAATATATCAATGGATAAGAGTAGCTATGCTCCAGCAGAATTTGATTTCTGGGTACTGAAGTCTGAATTTGATATAACTTCTACAAGTCACAGAATATTCTCTTTTAAATTTTTTTCAACAACTTAATTCTTAGCTCATGGGCTGTTCAAAAAAGGGTGGTGGTAAGTCTCGCTTTCTGGTTTGACACACGAAGAGCTAGGAAGTTGTCGCTCTCATCCTCACAACAGGAAAAAAGATGAGAAACTACAAATCAACAGCTTTTCTTAGGTCATTAGAGAGTTGAGGTCACAAATTTGTGAGAGCAAATCACCATGCTCCCACAAGTGGCCAGACAGGTAGCTATAGACATTCACATCTTACCAGAAGCACAGCATTGGGTAGGAATACCTAAACTGCAATTGGCTGATTAGCCTTTAATTACTAGTTATTGGAGACTGGGTTTGGCCCAGCTTGAGGGATTAAAACTCCTGGAGGCCTAGACTTGAGGGACTCCCACACTTTCCTGAGTCTTGTCTCCGAGAGCTCCATCAGGTTCTCAACGTGAAGACTGGAAAATGAGCCCTTCATGCCTCCAGCAGGAGGAGAGGAAAAGTAACCACTCTGAAATACAGTTGACCCTTGAACAATGTGGGAGTTAAGGGTGCCAACCCCCCACGCCATCCCACCGCCCCACTCCCCACAGTCAAAAATCTGCATATCACTTTACAGTCTGCCCTCTGTATCCATGGTTCCACATCCACCAACCAACCATCTGAAGGTTTGACCAACTTCAGATCGTGTTGTACTGTAGAACGTATTTATTGAAAACAATCCACATATAAGTGGACCCATCCAGTTCAAACCTGTTTTGTTTAAGGGTCAACTGTATACGCAAACTCTTCTGTTCTCCTTAACAAGGCCTGCCTTCAAGGGAAACTATTTTACCGGAGCCTAAACTACCGGGGTTTTATCAGAACCCAAATGAGCTAAGGGAAGGGAAATACCCAACTGCAGCCCTTCCTCGTCTTCCTGTTTCATCTAAGGGGTGAAAAAAACTTCTGAGAACCACTTGTGAAGAACTGTATACAGTCAAATGTATTCACCTTTTTTGGGGGGTTTTCTCTGTGGATAAAAAAAGAGCATAAAGTCAAAAGAAAAATGGGAGGGCTTCCCTGGTGGCGCAGTGGATGGGAGTCCGCCTGCCGATGCAGGGGACGCGGGTTCGTGCCCTAGTCCGGGAGGATCCCATGTGCCGCGGAGCGGCTGGGCCCGTGAGCCATGGCCACTGAGCCTGCACGTCCAGAGCCTGTGCTCCGCAGCAGGAGAGGCCACAACAGTGAGAGGCCCTCGTACCGCACACACACACACACAAAAAGACAAATGGGAAACTAATGTGAGGCTAATTTCCTTAAACTATAAAGAATGCCTACAAGAGTTAATCAACCCAACAGAAAATGGGCAAAGAATATAAACAGGAAAAGAAATTAAAAGGCTCTTAAATCTGCAATGATGGAGACTAAGGACTGAGACCTAATCATAATCAAAGGATAAAAGAGTGTTTCCCCTCGCACACATGCTGCCACCACATCAATGCGGCTACTGTATAATAACAAGGGATTACTGCTAACTGCAAGGCTCTGATCATATTTCTAAAGGAGTCTCTAGGGAAACCCAAGACAACAGAGCAGACAAAAACAAGGACATCAGAAGAATTCAGCCTCTGACACCTACAGTTCCAGGAAACAATAAACACAGCCTAATTCCTAGGCAGATAACCCCCCAAAAAACGTGGTGAACTGGAATTGGCCCACAGGTCATAGTTAACCCACCCCTATACTTGGTATAGAACACCCTGTGAGGCAACCAGAGACTTTTATTAGAAGTGTTTCTTTTTCTCAAAATGGTAACTCAGACCAGGATTTGCAGGATTCACATAAATCCATGGGTTCCAGTTACCCATGTTGTTATGGTCTGAGTGTGTCTCCCCCTGCCCCTCATTTCATATGTTGAAATCCTAATGCCCAGTGTGATGATATTAAAAGGTAGAGCCTTTGGGAGGTGCTTAGCTAATGAATGGTATTAGCACTCTTATAAAAGAGACCGCAGAGAAATCCCTCGCCCCTCCCTTCCACCATGTGAGGATACGATGAGAAGTCTGCAACCTGGAAGACGGCCCTTAACCCCACCATGCTGACACCCTGTTCTTGAACTTCTAGCCTCCAGACCTGTGAGAAATAACTGTCTGTTGTTTACAAGGTGCCTAGTCTATGGTACTCCTGCAACTCATGGATTGCTGGTTCTTAATAAAAATAAAACCACTGGAAAAGAACCCATATGATTCTCTATAAAAATATCAACCTTTTTTTCCCTCAACTTCTCAGAAGTTTTCAACTTCCAGTGAGACAATACCTGCGTTTAAAACCACTGCTACTATGGGTTCCAGAGAACTGAATTTGATTACTCATTATGCCCTGGCTTTACTTTCAGAAATGATTATAGTGAATTTCAAGAGTCATATAAAAGAGCACTAATAGCACCAGCTGGCATGTGGCACGAGACACACCAGCATTTTTATAAATGTCCCCCCTGTCACTACAGCTCTATTCACGGACAAAGGCCCTGCTGTTTTCCACCAACTGCAGGTCCAGCAAATTGCACTTAACTAGGGTGGCAGTTCTGTAAAGCAGGCAAAATGTTTACCAGGATGAGAGCAGCCAGGAAACCCATTTTCTTTATCCTCTAATCAGGATGAAAAGATGGACTGGGTTCATGAAAGCCTGTGCATTAGGACCTGATCCCGTGCTGTCATCTCTTGTTACGTGCATCAAAGAAGGGGACTGTTTGGGTTTGGAGGGTGCAGAGGAAGTTTCTACTCGATTTTCCTACCAGCTGTTGTTCACTCAGTCTTGTTGCCAACATAAGTTACTTTGCTCTATGTGCCATTCCTTCTCTAGTTCGGATTATAATCTAGAATTTGTACAGTGCTTTTGGCTTTATTGATCTAATTAGTATTTTGTCCCCATACTTCTTTACAACCTAAGACTGTGGTCTTTGATGACAGGTACCTTGTTTAATCTTCTTTATGCCCCAGAATCCAGTACAGTGTTCAGTACCCGGTGGGCACTCAATAAATGCTTGCTGAAAGAAAAAAAAAAAAAGCTAGGCAATGGAATTGTACCAAAACAGGATAATAATAAAAATAGCTAGTATTTGTCCATCATTTAAACTTTCAGGAGTGCCTGACTACAATCCCTTGGTAGTATTAATATCCCTATTTTATAGATGAAGAAACTAAGGCTCAGAGGTATGTGTAGCCAGGCCCACAGGCCCTCTGACTCTGAAGCCCAGTCTCTTATCACTGCAATGGACCATCTCAGAAACATCTACCTCCAGCACAAGGTACGTGATTCCCAGGAAATTTATTTTGTTATTTAGACAGTATGAGTTCTACATATCCCATCACTATATGTGCTTATTTCCCAAGAACTGCTTAGTTAATGACGCTCATTGTAAAGTGCAAAGCTCTTCTTGAAAAGCGGACAGAGGAAGGCAGGCTTCCTGGAATACTCAGAAAAACAGGTAGCTTACTAAGCCACAAAGAAACCTGCAAAAAGGAGGTGATGCTATTATTGGTTTCTCTATTTGTTAAAATGTTCTTTCTTCCTGAAGGAGCGGAAATCAGTTTCCTTGTAACTAGTAGTTCACGGGGTCGTTGTCCCAACAGCACTAACATATTTCTCTTCAACAACCACCTTGCTGGTATCTGGCACTGGCTGCCTGGTCTTATCTTTGTGTTAGACACCAAAAGGCATGGGATTGTTAGTACGACTGTTTTTTAGTACATAAAATGTAGAGGTCATTTTAAAACAATACACCTTCAACAAAATAAATTACAGAAGGATCGAGACGTAAATTTAAACAATGGAACCAATAAATATTAGAAGAAAAATGACCTCTTAAAATAATCTAAGGTAAGGTAGGCCCTGCTACATATGACATAAACCCTGAATGTCATTTTTAAAAGATTAATAAATTTGACTATATAAACATTTTTTAAATGTCTTAATGAAAAAAGTACTATTAAGCAAAGTCAAAAGATAAATGGGAAACATATTTTACAACTAACAAGAGGCTAATTTCCTTAAACTATAAAGAACACCAACAAGAAAATGGGCAAAGAATAGAAATAGGAAAAAAATATTAAATCTACAATATGATGCTTGACCTCACTCCAAATAAGTGAAATGCAAATCAAAGTTTCAATGTTTTTTTTTCCCACGGATTAGATAAGCAAAGATCAAAAAGTTGATAACACAATGTAATGGGCAAGAGTATGAGGAAAAATACATTCTCAGTACTTTGCTGGTGGACAGTAGACTGGCACAATAGCTCCGGAGAATCATCTGGCAATAGTCTCCAAGTCATAAGCACACATACCTTTTGACTCAGGATAAATTCTAATTCTTGGAGTACTTTTACACGTATGCAAAGTGACATATTTCTAAGAATATTCATTACGGTCTTGTTTCTGATAGCAAAATATTAGAAACTCTCTAATGGCCATCCAAAAAGATGTCATCAAGAGAATAAATAATGGTACATCCAAGCAGTGATACATTAAACAGGACAGGGCTCCTCTTCCCCTCCCTCCCTCCCCTTCTCCTTCCCTTCCATTTTTTCCAAAAAATTAAGGGACCTGGTGGTGAGGGAAGGCTGACTACTGTGGGTTAGTATTTGACCTACATTCCCTCGCTTAATCCTCACAACAATGAGGTTATTTCCATGTTTGCAGATGATGAAAATGAGGTTCAGAAAGGATAAATAATTGGTCCAAGCTAATAAACAGCAAAGCCATGATTCAAATCCAGGTACGACTGATTACAAAGCCCTTACTCTTACCACCAATTTATCTTTGCATTTCTAACAGTTTTTGCTCCATATGTTTTATAGCGAAGCTCTCTGGCACATAAACTTTCGAATCTATTATGTCCTCATCATTGATTATACCATTTATCAATGTGAAACCACCCACTCTCTTGTGTATAATACTTTTTGATTAAATACTATCTTCCTCATATTGTTATCCACGCATTATCCTTTTATTATTAAATCATTTAACACATATTTGACAACAATATACCAGCTATACACTGGCAATACCAAAGTGAATAAGACTTAAAGTCTGTCTTCAAGGTAGTTAGAGAAGATATTAACTAATAAAATACTGTGCAATGTGATAATTGACTAGACCATTTTTATTCACTGGGTAATGAATGCAAATTACTGAATATTGCTTTTTAATCCACTTTGAAATATTTTATGTTTTAATAGAAGAATTTAAACCTATGAACTTGCCATACTGCATACATTTGGGGGTTTATTGTTGTTATTCTTTTGTTTCCTTGCTTTTTCTTTTCCATTATTTTTTTTTCCCTTTACAGGCTCTTTTATGTCCCATATCCACTTAAAAGACAGGCATCTTATTTTTAATTATATGAATGGTTGTCACAGAGTTTTTCCACAAACACACAAAAAATCTTATTTACCTAATCAAAACAAATGAAAAAACAAAAACGGGTTTGACCGTGTTTTATAGATGCCCAGGCATTTAGTACCTGTACTTCTGTCAACCCCTCTCTCCTCCATTATCCAGCCTTTATTAATTGACTTGGGCTCCCAAATCTAGTCATTACTCTGTGTGTGTGTGTTTTATTCTCTTTCAAGAACCTTTTCTGTCATTTGTGTTCTAGTTTGTTTCCACGGTTACAGCAATTATTAACATCAGTTCTTATGCTGGTTGTTAGTATTTTTATTCACCTGACCTTAAAGTTGAAGCCAACCTGAAGGATGATTCCCTGGGGATCCCTGCATTGGGTGGGAAGCTGGAATAGACTGCTTCTAAACTCACTTCCCACTCCAGTGTACTTGATAACTGTAAGCAATGTCTATAAATTGTTCGCACACACACCATGCTTATATAGTTGAAGAATACAAAGAGCTTACATCTTAGATGCATTCATTGACTTGCTTACACACTCTTTAGACCTTGAAAACGCTATCAACAAAAAAAGCAAAAAAGGCAGTAGAAAGATCTAGTGATATAGTTGTTTAGAACTCAGGCTCTACAGCTAGAGTACCTTGGTTCAAACCTGGGCTCTGACACATTACTGTGTGACTTTTGGGCCAATCACTTAGCATCTCTGTGCCTTAGGCTTCTCATCTGTTAAACAGGGGTACTATTTCCTCAGAGGGTTGTGCAGAGCCTTTAATGTGATAAAACACAGAAATCCCTTGCAAGATGCCTCAATAAAAAGTTTCTTCTATTACTAGGCTTTTATCGGGCTTTGTTGTTTCTTGAGCATGGTGGCATTATTATTAATACTATATATATATATATATATATATATATAAATATATCCTTCTGCACTTTCCAACTCTAACCTTTCTCATTCTTGATAAATTGCAACTAATGACTCTGATGAATGAAAAGGAGATGCTACTTCTCTACTCACCACAAAAGACCTGCAGGCATCACTTGGGAAGATGGTCACAGCCCAGCCAAGCAGCTGGACCTCTCTGGGGTCTGCATTATTTCACTGCAACTGCATTCAATTGCTTTGCTGATCTACCCAAGAGCCGGACAATGGTTTTGATGTTCTGAGAGCTCTGCTAGAAAGAGAGGCAGTTGCTTCTGTCTGTGAAACTCACCGTAGAAAACAGCAGCAAAGCGTGGAACAATTAACCTGAGACGGAGACTAACCCACCTGTACATGGTCACACCACTGAGTCCCATGGAACACATCATCCTCATGCCACTCAAGTTCTAGCAAAACAGCACCAACCATTAGCCCCCCTCGGCTGTGTGCTGGCACCCTAAAGCCAGGAGTGATGGATACCCAGCAGCCCACATCCTCAGAACTTCATGATGGGGACATCCTAAAGTCAGAAGGTATTTACCAAATACTATAGGGGACACAGTGGTACTTCCTGTGTGCAAATAACACTAGCTTGTACTTGTACCTCTTTTATACTCCAACCACATCATTTACATTTGACCACATTCCAGTGAGAGGGGCAGACAACACGCACATGAACAAGTATGCATGGACTATACAGGGTTCTGGAGAGAAACAAGCAAGGGCGGGTTGCAGTGTACATCAGAGGGAGGTGCTGGTAAGGTTTGCCAGATGTTCCATTTAAAAGATGCTGAAAGAGAGGGTATGACGCCCTGACAGCATGCTCTACTCTTTGTCGGCTTGTGACCCTGGCAAGTTAGGAAATCTATTCTGAGCCTCAGTTTTCCTCCACTGCAAATGATGACCATGGAATTGTAAGAGACAATGATACATTTTTGAAGTTACTAAGCATTAGATGGTTTGTTGCACAACAGATAACCAGCACATATAAAATGCCTAACAAAATGCTCCATATATCGTACACCTATGATGTTATTATTATTATGTGATTAACCCAAACTCACATAGCAAATTTGCTGTTGGGCAGGGCCTAGAACACAGGCAGGTCTGCACTCCTAGCCCAGGGCTCTCTCTGCTACACATACTTGTTCTTGCTAATCACTGGGCAGTTGGTTATCACCAGCCATTGTATTTTGTGAGAAACATTTCTATGCATCCTAGCTGTCTTTTCCATCATGAAATGCATCTCTTCCTACAAGTTTATGTCTATAACTACTGCAACATCTGACTCTATAGTAATCAGTCTTGTGATGCTGTCTTCTACTAATCCTACATGGCCAAGTGGCTTTTCCTTCCAACATACATTGATCCCAGTGAAGGGACTGACACAAAAAGGCAAGAAAAACAATCACCATTCACTTTGCAGAACGTCAAGTCAGTGTGGATCTTCTCCTTACTTTCCCTCACCTCATTCCCTATATCCACCCCGGCCTTCATGATAGGAACCATGCCTAATAATTGGGCATTTCTTTGCCTGATTTCAAGTGCTTACTGAAAATTTGGACCTCAAACCAATTTAACCTTGAATATTAAAAGGGAGACTATAAATCCTGTGTGCAAGATGTGCCTCTTAAAATGCAGACTCATCTAATGTAAATGGATCATGCTTATTTTTTTAAGCAATTTAATTCTGGTACCAATCTTTACCTATGTTTACATTAAGCTGGGTTATGGGAAAGACAGACAGAGGTATGGAGTAATGATCTCAGAATTCTAACAGGAAGAGTCACTTTGGACCATCTATTTCCAGACTGTTCACTCAATGGAAGGGTGAGAGAAGGTGTTAGGTGCGGAGATCAGGAATATTTGACAGCTGCTGTGATATCGGATCTGTGGCTGGACTAGAATGGAGCCAGGCGCCCAGTATCTCCGAGAAAGGAAACTTTTCGTCCCAGAGGGACGTGAACAATGTTTTGGGAAAAGAGAAAGGTCCAGGGACTCAGTCAAAAATTAGAATCTCAGACTCCAGAGAATAAGATAAAAGGAAATCAGAATTTATGGAATTAAAGGAAACCCTGGGTGGCATTCTCTTTTAGTCTCTATTATTTCTGTTATGTGAAGCATGGAGAAACAATTACTCTTTAGGAAAATGCACCTGAAAATTTTGTTTCTGTACAAAAATAAAGAAAAGGACAGATTCAGCGGAAAATGTATAAGTAATTTCTTTCCATTAGATCACAAGCATTTAGGTTTCTTTGCTAAGAAAGTGAATACAATGAAGATGATGTAAATGCAAGTGCTGTATGCTTATGCTTCTTTTTTTTTTGGGGGGGGGGCGGTACGCGGACCTCTCACTGTTGTGGCCTCTCCCGTTGCGGAGCACAGGCTCCGGACGCACAGGCCCAGCGGCCATGGCTCACGGGCCCAGCCGCTCTGCGGCACGCGGGATCCTCCCGGACCGGGGCACGAGCCCGTGTCCCCTGCATCGGCAGGCGGACTCTCAACCACTTGCGCCACCAGGGAAGCCCAGGGACACACTTTTAAAAAATATATAAAGTATAACAAAGGATGCAGATAAATGTATCCAATACAACTGGGGTCAACTAAACTGAAATAAGAAGGATAGGGAACACTAAAAATTGTGTGCCCGCCACAGACAGGACAGAGGAGAGAAACACCTTAAACTGATAGACTCTGGGTGCAGAGC
>NW_006778543.1:437335-471429 GCF_000442215.2 Lipotes vexillifer | reverse complement strand
GCAGGAATGGAAGCTCTCTAGTCAAAAGCAGTAATCACCCACATTGTTCCAAAGCTTGAAGAGCCCTTGGAGGGAACAGGAAGAGAAGGAAGGAAGGGGAAGAAAAGACGCTGCCATAAGAGGCAGCCTGAGGGGTAACACGTTTCATTAAAGACACAGACCTGCTGGAGAACAGACTTGAGTATATGGGGAGGGGGAAGGGTGAGCTGTGACAGGGCGAGAGAGAGGCATGGACATATATACACTAACAAACGTAAGGTAGATAGCTAGTGGGAAGCAGCCGCATAGCACAGGGAGATCATCTCGGTGCTTTGTGACCGCCTGGAGGGGTGGGATAGGGAGGGTGGGAGGGAGGGAGACGCAAGAGGGAAGAGATATGGGAACATATGTATATGTATAACTGATTCACTTTGTTATAAAGCAGAAAGTAACACACCATTGTAAAGGAATTATACCCCAATAAAGATGTTAAAAAAAAAAAAAGCACTGACAAGTGTGTCACTGTTGTTGGTACCAACAGCACTCACAGACCAAGGAAGAAGGCAGTCCCCGCTGTTGACAAGTCTCCAATCCTACAGAGGATACACTTGCAAAATCATAATAATAACAATGTATTTAAAAAGTAATAAAACGACAGGAACTGAGATCTAAAGGAGAGATCTGAATGGACCTGGGGTAACATGGGGGGAGGCTTCTTAAAGGAGCCAATTTTGAATGGATCATAAAGGGTGATTGGCATGGATAGGAGAACGGGGCAATGTCCTAGAAGGAGCCCGGACTGTATTGTTAATTGTGGTGCAGAATGAAAACTTCGGATGAAATGCTCCTGGCTTTATCCATTTAAAGAAATACCTTCTGAATGCTTATTCCATGTTTCCTGGTAGTCGCTGAGGATACACGCACGAGTATGGCATAGCCTGTTCCCTTTAGGAATCTTCAAGTTATAGGAAAAGAAGAATGTAAACAAATAATTGTGATATAGCATGGCAAGTGGGGGGGAAAAATGATTACAGCCAACATCCATTGCATGATTACTGTGTGTCAAACACAATAACTTTACATTTATCTCATTTAATATTCCCAAGCAGCCTACAAAGTAGGTTCTATAATCATACAGATGAGGACACTGAAAGAAGAGTAATTTGCTCAAGTGAATGTCATTGCTCAAGGTCACTGATATGAGTAAGTGGTGATGCTGGGCTTTATAAAGCCACATGTGCTGGATTCAGAGCCATATTCCTTTAACCGCTGTGCTATATATCTCTGTACAGTTTTGTGAGAAGGAAACTGGTATTTATTGGAAACAGTGTCATTTTGTTTAATCCTATCAGTGAGTCTACAAAGTTGGCACTGTGTCGATGCTCTGAATCAAACAACTGAGATTCAGGTTCCAGCGTTTTTCTGTCAATGGTTGTTCAGCAATTAGCTGTGATTTTGATGTTTCCATAAGAAGGGGTGAGCCCACATCCTTCTACTCTGCCATCTTGAGCTCCCACTTTTGTAATAATCCGCTGAATGATAATAATTCTATATTTATGATGCTGAGTCGCACATAAGTATTCATCTAAGGCAGTTTCTGTAAAGGGCTCACAACTGAGATTCAGAGTGAAACGCGTTCTCAAGATCTGTTGGGTCTAACTCTGAAGCTCATGTTCTATCTAGTAAGCCACACTCCAGGTAAAAGGATGAAGCCACCAACTAATTGAGAGGCCTTAGAAGACTTGATAAAGAGTAGAGAGATGGGCTTCCCTGGTGGCGCAGTGGTTGAGAGTCCGTCTGCCGATGCAGGGGACACGGGTTCGTGCCCCGGTCCGGGAAGATCTCACATGCCGCAGAGCGGCTGGGCCTGTGAGCCATGGCCGCTGAGCCTGCACGTCTGGAGCCTGTGCTCCTCAACGGGAGAGGCCACAACAGTGAGAGGCCCACATACCGCAAAAAAAATTAAATTAAATTAAAAAAAAAAAGAGAGAGAGAGTTGAGCTGAATCTGAAAGAAAGAGCAGAATGTGACTAGCTGTAAAAGTATATTCCAGGTGATGCAACTAACTAGAGCAAAGATACAGGGGCATTTATGATCACACCCCGTGAAGGCCTGGTCAGACATTCAATGTGGCTACAGGTAACCCCAACAGGTCTGCAGCTGTGGTCAGGACCACGTGGCTCTACCATGCTTCAGGGTACAGACGTAATGCTCTGAGTCTGGGGGATGCTCAGAGCTTTTCAGAAAGGAGAATGGCACATTCGGCTTTGCATTTTGGACAGATCTTCCTGGCAGCCGTGTGGAGTACAGGGTGGAGAGGCGGCAGTAATTGGATTCACAGACGTTTAGGGGGGAGAATTGACAGAACACGGTGAGTGAAAGGAGTGTAGGCTGAATCCAGTGTTTCTAGCTTGGGATCTTGGTGGCAGATTTGGAAAACTGAAGAGGATGAGCAGGTTTCAAGAGGAAAATGGTATGTGCAGTCTTGGCACACTGAGTTTGAAAAGCCTTTGGCAAACTGAGTGTGCTATCCACCAGGCAGCTCAAAGATAATTCTGGAACTCCAGGGAAAACACAGAGTTACACTTCTGTCATATTGCACTTGTCTAAAACCCAAAGAAAGAGAAATAATAAGAACAGGACAGGCAGGTAAATAAGTCACTCTGGCCTAGTTTGTCTTCTCTGTGTTTTAGGTGGAGAAGGGGGTTGCTTGTTGGTGTGGGTGTTTTTTTAACTTTTTATTTTATATTGGAGTATAGCCGATTAACAATGTTGATAGTTTCAGGTGCACAGCAAAGGGACTCAGCCATGCATACACATGTATCCATTCTCCCCCAGACTCCCCTCCCATCCAGGCTGCCATACAACATTGAGCAGAATTGCCTGTGCTATACAGTCGGTCTTTGTTGGTTATCCATTTTAAATATAGCAGTGTGTACATGTCAATCTCAAACTCCCTAACTATCCCTTCCTCCCACCCTTCCCTTCTGGTAACCATAAGTTCCTTCTCTTAAGTCTGTGAGTCTGTTTCTCTTTTGTCAATAAGTTCATTTGTATCATTTCTTTTTTAGATTCCACATATAAGCGATACCATACGATATTTCTTTTTGTCTGACTTACTTCACTCAGTATGACAATCTCTAGGTCCATCCATGTTGGTGCTAATGGCATTATTTCATTCTTTTTAATGGCTGAGTAATATTTGTGTGGGTTTTTTTTTCTTTTCCTCCCTCTCTGCCTTATGTAGTTGGGACCTACTGAGAAAAAGTGGTTGCAGGTTTTTAGTCCAAGTGATACTCATTCTGCAACAGGCTAACTGCATCCTGGCCATCCCAGCTCCGGGGAGGAAAACACACAGCCTCAAGTTCACTGTTGTGATAAAGTCCTGCTCTGGCCCCAGGCAGGAGAGTCAAGATCAAAGCACATAACACAAATATTGTTCCGATAAAAACCAAGCTTTTGGCTTTTGATGTGGGCCAACCTCTATTGTCAGTAGAAACAATGGACTAGTGTACTGAGAAGACATTGGCAATAAGTATAAAGCAGGATGTACTCAAACAAGAGAGAGAGAAAGTGAGAGAGACAAAAAGAAATAACCAGAGGGAAGGAAGAGAGGGAGGGAGGGAGGGAGGGAGGGAGAGAAGGAGTGAGGGGGTGGGAGAGAGAGGAGGGCAAATTGAAGTCAACCTGTATCCTAAGGAGTGATGTAGGGGACCATGCAGCAAGGTAAAGCACAGTATCTTTTGTTGAAGGTCCCCTCCTATGGAGGAAAGAGAAGAGCACATCAGATTAGGAAACCTTCATTCTAGTCTCACTGTGCCATTAACTGCCCAGGGGGCTTTATGATGTTCCACACCTTTTCAGTTCTATTCCCTAGAGGCTGTCTCTTGCCCCTTCCATCTAACATTTATTTTCCATGGCTGCTGCCAGGAGATGCTCCTTCATCCCGGCAAACCACCTTCTTTCTTGCTTGGGGGAAAGGATGCCTGATCTTCTGGGGGGCAATGAGACACAGGAAGGGTGTCAGAGCCATTCCTAAAAACTCTCAGAGGTGGTACCTGGCCCAGGTCACTTCCTCTTTCGAAACTCCCAATACGCTATGGAATTAAGACCTGCCAAAGCAGGATTATCAGAACTCTCATATAGTCTAAGATGCTTATATTTCACAAATTACCCTTATTGACAGCCAAAATAAAACTTCGTTTGGGAACAAGGTCAGGAGTCTTAATTTGAGGCCTTTTATGAACATGAGGCCTAGAGCTAAATAGTCCACCTGCTCTTCCTCCTAAGCCTGGCCATCTCAGCACCCCCAGGAGCTTAGCACATGTTGTCACATGGTGGGTAATAAAGAAGTTCTTGCGAAATGAATAAATGAACACATGGATGAGTCAACAGTCTGCATGTCCTTGGGCTCTGCATCCTTCATTAGGAAAATAATAAGATGGCAATATGGTTATCTGAGAAGCATGTTGATTAAAATCAGGCCCTGTGACAGGGCAGATCCTCAGAAATCACCTTCAATTTATAGATCTAAGGGACAGAAATAACACTCTTACCTAGAAGTAGGAATAATATCCCAGTTTCAGCTATAAGCATTTAATCCCAATCTTCAACTAGGATGCATTTCTACTGCTCAGATTTAGAATGAAGAACAGAACTCTCCGAAGCCAGAGACTGGGTCTCTTAAAAGAGCACCTGCCATGGTTTATTCATAAATATTTTTGAGGAGATCAGAAAACAGTTGGTTAAACTAACCCTTACCCCTTGGATAAATAGGAGCCTCAAAAAACTGATAAACGTGTTGAATTTGGAACAACGTCAAGGTCATGCATCATGGTCTTGATGTTATAAGTATCTCTTCCCCACCCCATCAAACAGTTGCTGTTGCTTCAAGTTTTATTTTTCAGCCCATGTCTCCTTGCTAGATTTACTCAATGAGGACTTTTGCTTGGTGGCTTTAAAGAGCCATCTTGGAGTTACCAGAAAAAAAAAGAATCAGCTGCTAAAATATGTTGATTTCACACAGCTCAAAATGGTAGGGTCACTTCCCGAGATTGGCCATACATGTGCTTATACAGCCTGTGCAAATCTGTGTTTCGAATTCACAACCCTTGGAAGGAAGAAAACACGACTTGACATCTACCTTCCTCACAGGGCTCGTGGAGAGGATTAATGAGTTAATGAGCATTAAGTACTTTGCAAGCCACGGGTGACTGGCAAACATGATTAGGGCCACATTTTTCCTACCGAAGTGGTTCAGGCTTTGCACAGGAGGTTAAATCCCAGGAGGAATGTCTACTTTAGTACAGGGAACACGAAGCCAACTCTCAAGTAACAGGCTGCCTGTTAAAATGCCCTAGGTTTGGGGCTTCCTTGGTGGCGCAGTGGTTGAGAGTCAGCCTGCCGATGCAAGGGACACAGGTTTGTGCCCCGGTCCGGGAGGATCCCACATGCCGCAGAGCGGCTGGGCCCGTGAGCCATGGCCGCTGAGCCTGTGCGTCCAGAGCCTGTGCTCCGCAATGGGAGAGGCCACAGCAGTGAGAGGCCCGCGTACTGCAAAAAAAAAAAAAAGCCCTAGGTTTTCCAGTCACTGGTGGCAGGAACAGACTTAGATAATACAAAGGCAATGGTATCCCCCAAAGCACTATGGAAAGTGACTGAAGTAATAAGCAATTCCAATTCACAGTGGCATCTGCAGTAGCAGCAGAAACGCTTTGGTGAGATGGATGTTTCTCAGAACTCTCCCTTTCTCAAGTCTCCAACTTATTTAGCTGTTCTGCAAACTTCAGCTCTGTTGACAAAGTCCAGGCATTTGCGTCAGTCCACACTCTATGTGCATGTGAACATAACCTCGTCAAGCTGCAATAACCGTATTTATATGCTACAACTCAGGTAATTTCCAAGACTCCTTAGCAGGGGAAATACAGAGTTATTAGGCTCACTTTAGGCTTAGACATGTCTCCTTCCTGCTCCCAGAAACATTTCCTCTTAACTCTATATTTACTCTCAAAGTACAAATACTGCAAAATGGTTAGGCAGCTAAAATTTATTGAAAGATCTCCCATGCCCCACAAAATGACATTCTATTCATTTTGCAACCTAGGGTGCCTACATCTCTAAAACCATCAGAGTTACCAAAAAAGGGAAAACTTCAGATGCTTTCAAAAGGGCAACAACCTCTAAATCAAGAGTCCTGACCTCTGATTTCATCAGTGTTTTCACAGTTTTGCAAACTTTTCATTTTTAGGTCAAAAGAATTAACCTAGCAGGGCTGTGAAGAGTAGATTTTAGGATGAGAGAGTGAAGACAGGGAAAACGCCTATGAAGTTATTATAGAACTTCAGGAGAGATATACGGAGAGTCTGAAAGAAATCAGGGGTGGTGGGAATTCAAATGAGGGATGATTTCCCATGTGCACCAGGCTTTGTGTTAGGAGTTGGGTCTTCATTGCCCTAAAAGGTCCAATTCTCGGTGAATACCCAGCACACACGTAAATAACCATGACGGATATTAACTGCCGTGACTGTGGTGTGAATAACACATCTCCCAGTCACAAACTGAGAGGAAACTGATTGCGTCTGGATAGTCATGAAAAAGTGCACAGTGATGACACATTGGATACCATTTCATCCATTCTAGAAGGAGGGAAATAGCTTTCCTGGCAGCATGAGACGAGTGTATCTTTGGCGCTCAATACCTGTTGAGTCATTCATTCGGTCATTCTTTCATTCGTTATTCATTTATTCATCAGGCGTCTACTGGGTGCCAGGTCCAAGTGGGGACAGACGAAGAAATGGCGGATGTCAGGCTGTGAAGTTTCGGTTGTAGCCTGATAGTCACTAGGGATCTAGCCAAGGATTTCTGAGCAGGGAGATGACATGATCACAACTTCTACTAAGTGAAACAGTTCTGGCAAAAAATAAAATTAAACAATGGAGGATTACGGAAGCTGATGACTGACAGCCCAACTATGAAGATGTTGCTACAGCCTAGAAACAGGATGATAAGACCTGACTAGGACAAGAACAGTGAGCACAGAAAGAAGCATCAGGATTTGCAAACTGTGTGGGTAGCATGAACTGAACTCTGAGAGATGGGCAGGGGCAGAGCCCAAGCCTCCGTTTCCTGGGTTGGATAAGTGGGCAAAGCATGAGTCTGTAACCCAACTAAAGGGCACTGGGAGGAGGTTAAGTCTGAACAAAAGAGTGAAAAATGACGATTTTGTTTGGGGCATGTCTCATTTGAGAAATTTCCAGGTCACTCATGCAGGAATGTCCAGCTGGCATGCCGGAAGTTCAGGATAGGGGCAGCAGCTAGAGAAAGGGATCTAAGAATTGTGTGCAAATAAATAACAGTTAAAACTATGGAAGAAGAAAAGGAGTAGATTACAGATGGACCCTTGCCAAAGCCTATTAGGGACATATAGGGGATGATCTACCAAAAAAAAAAGATAGGTGGTAGAATAGGAGAAGTCGGAAAGAATGCTATTATGAAGTCAACAAGGCAAGACAGGAAATTCCCTGGTGGTCCAGTGGTTGGGACTCCATGCTTTCACGGCTGAGGGCCCAGGTTTGATCCCTGGTGGGTGAACTAAGAGCGTTTCCAGAAAGAGGGCTGGTAAACAGAAAAAAGTGCTGAAAATCCAACCCTTCCTTCTACATTTCTTTTCACCTCACCACCAAATTTGTTTGTCTCATTTGTAGACACATCCTTTAATACCTCCCTTTAAGCTATGAGATAATATGTATCTATGTGGCTATGGTCTATGTGGCTTAAGGTATATCTTAATATGTGGCTATGGTATATATGATAGTTAAATTCGAAACTCCATTAACATCAGTGTTTCCCGTCTCCACTTTGATGAGACATCTAACGTGATCAAGAGTTAGAAATGAACAGCAGACGCGTCAGATTATTTGAACAGATTCAAAGAAACCCCAAGTTGTCAACATGACAACCTTTGTAAAATATATTTTATTGCCATCATGGATGAAAAAGAGGTTTTCTAAATTATAAGCCAATGTCATTTACTTAATAGCATTTCCAGAAAAATCTGTATTGCAGAAATGCTGTGTTTCCAAGAAACAGTAATGGTTTCTTCAACTCCGTATCTTACTCTTTGGATAGCCAATTGCAATTTTCCAGAAAAGGGAAGTTGCAAAACCAAATCAAACTAGTGCCACAAATGAACACCAATTGACCCTTTCAGAGCAGTTGGGTTAGTATTTAAGAATCAAGCATCTAACCTGTCAAGTATCTCTTAATTTTTTTTTTAATCAATGATAAGCTATCAGGATAGATACTTTTCCTTTTTATAAAAATAACACACAATACTTTGTTTTATTTTACTTCTTTTAAAATAAATATGTGCAGACAGAAAAACAGAAAGGAGGGACATCCCTAGTGGTGCAGTGGTTAAGAATCCGCCTCCCAATGCAGGGGACACGGGTTCGAGCCCTGGTCCGGGAAGATCCCACGTGCCACAGAGCACATAAGCCCATGTGCCACAACTACTGAGCCCGCGCTCCTCGAGCCCGTGCTCCGCAACAAGAGAAGCCACTGCTATAAGAAGCCCACACCGCAACAAAGAGCAGCCCCCGCTCGCCGCAACTAGAGAAAGCCCGCACGCAGCAATGAAGACCCAACACAGCCAAAAATAAAAAATAAATTTAAAAAATATTTTAAAAGAAAAAGGAGTAAAAACATAACAGTTCAGGCCCAATTTGAGGCTGAGTAATTAAACCAAACTCCTTCCCGACATCCTGTGTTATGCCCTGTGGAAATCATCTAATCCCTGGTTTCCCTTTGACTGAAGCTAGAGTTCTGTTCTCAAATTAGATCCACAGAGAGTGAGACTCCTAAAGGGACCTGTTGACCTACAGGCATTAGGAATGTCTGCTGAATCAGTGATTCTTCACTTTAAAACTAGTAAGCGTTGGGGAGTGAAGAGCTAATGTCTGGACTTGATCATCAAGGAAATGTAGCATAAACATATCATTAAAGATAGGGTGGTAACCACTAAAAGAGCTAAATATGGCAAGTGTTCAAAGTGGTTTCATCTGGGAAGTGAGCTGGAAGTTGAGGAGGGTGGGGATTCTTCACTTTAAAACTAGTTAAAACTAGGCTGAAGCAGGAGTCTGTGATATTCATTATAAGATGTTCTGTACCTTGCAATTTTTTTTTTGTAACCAACGGCATTTTTATTTGGAGAATACGAAAGTGGAAAAAAACTATTAAATGTTATGATTACGTGTATGCTTACTTTGTCTTATGTAGTCTAGATTTTTGAATTTACATTCACAGAGTCACAAAAAGATAGAGAAGATCTTCTGTTTTGCAAATCAAAAGACTGAGACTCAGAGAAGTTAAGTGAGCTGTCCAAGGCTACACAGCTAACAGCTAGAGCCAAAGCAAGAATCCAGCCTCTCTACTAGGTCTGTACCTTATCAACGCCCTCTCAACCTGCCTCTTTTTATGAATTCTGCAACACAGGGAAGGGATCCATTCTTATTTAGGAAGTTTCAGACTATACGATAGACTTCCCTGGAAAATTATTATATCACAACTCAGCCTCATCAGACATTATAAATGTCTGATGTTAAAGAGGAGAAGGGAAATACCAGGAGGTGGGGTATCGGAACTGGAATTTCCAAAATGAAAGTCAGTTTCTAGGGAGGCGGGACCCACGGCACCCTGTATAGCCACCCCTGCTCATCAGATTACATAGCCAAGTGGATTCATTTGCTAGAGCTGCCATAACAAAGTATCAAAAACTGGGTGGCTTAAGCAACAAAAATTCATTGCCTCTCAGTTCTGGAGACCAGAAGTCCAAAATGATGGTGTCAGCAGGGTTGGTTCCCTTTAAGGGCTGTGAGGGAAGGATCTGTTCTGGGCCTCTCTCCCTGGCTTGTAGATAACTGTCCTCTCCCTGTGTCTCTTCCATGGTCTTCCTTCTATGCATGGCTGCGTGTGCCGATTTCCTCTTCTTATAAGGACACCAGTGACATTGGATGGGCTCACCCTACTCCAGTATGACCTCATCTTAACTAATTACACCTGCAACAACTCAATTTCCAATAAGGTCACCTTTTAAGGTACTGGGGGTTGGGATTTCAACATATGAATATTGGGGGTACACAATTCAATCCACAAAACCAGGCAATGACCAGATCCTTGAAGCCTTCCTCTGAACATTTACAGAATTTACTGAATACTTTCTTTTTCTAGGAATGTCCCTTTAAAAATTAAAATCAATTGGAAAAAAAGATTTGAAAGAAGAAATTCACTTTACATTTACCCATTGTTAACTCCTCTACTAAATAAAATGGAAAATGCTAACCATAACATTACCTCCTCTAAATGAATACATACTCTAGGATAATTTAGGATCAAAGGAAGTAATAATAATTTAAATTACAAATAAATATGCTTACATTTATATATAAACATAACAAATGTTATACAACAAACTCATCGTCCAAAAGCATCCACCCGAAAGCTATACTGAAAGGTTCAACCCTCAAGTGACTATGTCACATTTTAAGGGGTCTTGTCAATTTTAACTGTACAGCTGAATGAAGCCTGAGCACCTCAAACTGGGGAAACACACATAAAAATTTAAAATCCAATTTACTTTTCCATTCGACCATGATGTTTACCTTTTGCTTTCCACCCAGAAAGAAAAGCAAGGATGACAAGTTTCCCTTTGATTTCTACTCAACTCTTCTTGGACAGGTCTTTACAGCAAGGGCACTTCACAGGAAGTTTACAAGGGGAGAAGTTTCCTCTTATTTGGTTTATCTAATCAATAGTTCTCCTATAATATACAACTGTACATTTGCCTAAAAAGCTTTTGCAAATCTGTCTATCTAACTTGAGACAACTAATCTGGGTTAATTTGAAAACAAGCTCTGGCAGCAAACCAACAGAGTAGCAAATATTTCTCAGAAGAGTAAATTATATAAAGCTGATAGTTTTCCAAACACACCCACTTCTCACTCTCAGTTTATATGTTTTATACTAACTCACTCGTTCACTCACTCACTTTTCACTGAGTCATTCAACAATCGTGGGTAAATCCCAACCTAAAAGTGGGTTACTTCCCTTCAATTTGTAACACTACTTTTTGGAACTGGAATGCATCATTTAAAATAAAAGCAATGTTACCCATGCAGACTTGGTCTTACGTATTCAGTAAATGCATATCTGATCATAATGAGATAATGAGAAAAAAATGTCAATACCCATAATTAAGCATAAACTAAAATGAATTATGTTTACTTGTGAAAAAAGATTCTTTCTCCTTATCTTCAATCTTTTCTTAAACACTCCCTCCTCCTACTTGCCCTGACGGAAGCCTGGCTTTCCCCTGAAAATACCACTTCCTTTGGAACTCTTTCCAATGCTGGCCATTCCTTCAACCCCTGTCCAACTACAAGAGCAAAGAAGGAAAATCAACAGACTCCTTGTTCCCTACTCTGCCCCTTCCAGATACTTGATTCTCTACCACCTCTCAATAAATTCTGCTCCTTAAGCCCAAAAGTACAGCAGGACATACTCATGACACCCTTCCCAGAGCAGATGCTCCAAACCCCTGCTGACTGCCCACCTGGCCCTGGACACGATTTCCCGGACACAGCTATCTGGACAAAGGGGAAACACCTCACCCCAGCCACACCAGTCAGATTTCCTCTCTCTCTCAGAAATTTGGAATTGAAATGGAAGAGGAAATACCTACATTCATATTGATTTTTTTCCTCATTCTCCAAATATTGACTAATTACCTGCTGCTAGCCAAGTATTGTGGCAGATCCTATACTGTACAGTGTTTTTAGGAGGTAAGAAGAATTTAGCTAAAGCCTAGTGTTCACGAAGGAAGAAGAAAGTAGGTTGAGGCTAAAACTGTAGCAGGCTCCAACGGCTGACCAAAGATTGGGGGTTGTATCCTGCAGTTAAAATTAAAAGGTAGCTGGTTTTACAAAATGTTTCTTAACTGACTCACATCAAGAAGTCCTCCGCTTCTCTCTCACTTGCCTTTCAAGACTCATACTTTGAATGTGACCAAAATTGACTGAAACGCTATTCCAACCCACCCTTTTTATTACTAGGCTTGAGCTATCTGTTTACACCATGGTTCTCCCTTACTCAGTGCAAGGCAAACTCTAATGGAAGAAAAGAGAAAAACATGGCTACTCTGTAGGTCTTTTCCCCCAGTGGATTGATTGTAAGCCCCTTGAGGACTTGCTTCTACCTCTGGAAGCTGCTATAATGCTCATTACACAGGGGATGCTCAGTCAAAGTGTGTGGACTGAAACCAAATAAGAAACATGCATCATGAGTTTGGAAATGCAACTGGAATGGAATGAGTTAAAAAAAAAATCATCCGGGATTTCTGAAAGAACACCTTGCTCGGTGTGGAGAGTAAGTCTGGGAAATGTGCCTTCTTTGGCATAAAGAGGGGGTGGGAGGAAAAAGAGGTGGAAGGGGAGCCAAATACTTTCAAAGAACAACATTATGTCCTAAGGAGAGAGAGGTTTAACGGTATGCAACACACCTGTGCTTGCCCAACAGCACGGTGATTAAGAAATACTGTTATCGCCTTCAAAAGGAAGTTTTCCGAAACATTAAATATGATAACCTCCTGCTGGATTTTTCCACTGCGACTGCAGTCGCCACTTCTAATCATGCTGCTAAAAAGATAAGGCAAGAACTAAGAGAGAGGACACCGGGTGCCCATGAACAAATGCTGTCCCCAAAGGTAATCTCTCAGCATACAATCTATGAAGTGTTCCACTCAAGGGACCAACTCTAGTTCAAAAACAATTTTTTTTTTCTTCCAGAGTCCTTGGCTTCTGATAACTGGAATTATGAAGATTTAGGCAGTGAGGGTCCAGGGAGTTGCGCGACTGCAACTCAGCCTGTTTAACTTCAAACCCCACTTTGTTTTAACTAGCCAAATACAGATTTTTTTAAGGTGATTTTTAAAAAATCCTATTTACAAGATTCTAGAACACATTAACAATCAAAGATTTAATCTGAATGTTAATGCTGCTGCCAAGAAACGACAAAATTATTAGGTGTTTTTTCATCTTTATATATTTGCTATTTGAAGCAAATGAAAGAACTTTCAAAAGTGTGACTAGCTCACAGTGTCTTTCTCAATGATAAATATATGCTTCAACTTATTTTTAATATAGGTCAAGCAAGATCATGTTTTTTTAATGCCGCGGAAAAGAAAAAATCCTGCAACTGGTTTAGTTATGGCAATAATAGGGTAAGATCCAGGCGATGAAACTTTTCTTCCCATATGCCTCTGTTCCCCTTCAGGAAACCAACTGGAGGAACCAGGAAAAGGCTGGTGAATTCAGTATTAAAAGGTCAATTTTGGGCCTCCCTGGTGGCGCAGTGGTTGAGAGTCCGCCTGCCGATGCGGGGGACATGGGTTCGTGCCCTGGTCCGGGAAGATCCCACATGCCGCAGAGCGGCTGGGCCCATGAGCCATGGCCGCTGAGCCTGCGCGTCCGGAGCCTGTGCTCCGCAACGGGAGAGGCCACAACAGTTAGAGGCCCGCGTACCGCAAAAAAAAAAAAAAAAGTTTCTTCTTTCAGATCATCCTTCCACGCCTTATGGACGTTTTCAAAGGATAGACAACTTAATTCAGTACTTGGAACAGTTATAAAGTTGTATTCATTTTTTTCCCTGACAAATACAGATTGATAAACATACCATACTGGAAATACAGTCTCCTGTCATTTCATAATTATTGAGGCAAAGATAAATTTGTGGAGAGTACATTTTCTGGCAGAATGAGAAATAATGATTCTGGGACATGAGGTATAGTTTAAAATAAAATGTACCCACGTAAAAACTGTCAAGTGTTCAAAATATATGAAAACCAGCAAATCCATTTCAAAATTCTATTTTCCAGGTGTTAGAAGGATTGGGACAGAGCATCTGGTTTTGTTAATTTAGGCCCCTCTTTCAACCAGGTACTGATAAAGACCTACGACATGGAGACATTGTTAAATAATTGTTGCTCCAACACCACGTACATTATTTAACCATCTGTAAATCTTACCAAATGAAGCTGCTTGTTTCTTAGTTTTGCCCAAATCCTACTGTTTTAGGGCCATGGCTAATGACCAACAGACAACTACCGATGAGTCAATTCTGTTCAGTTCATTGAAGTTCTTAAAGTAGATAAGGCCTGATCCCTTCTCTTATGACCATATAATCTATGCAGGAAGACAAATATATCATAATAGTAACCAACACACTTTGATACTTTGATACAATGCACAGTACTAGATACTGTACTACGTCCTGTATTCCCTCTTTCCATTCTTATATCAGCCCCACAAAGAAAGTACTATTGTTATCCTCACGTTAGCCATGAGAAAACTGAGTTCTAGACAGGTGAAGCTATTGTTCAAGGTCAGAAAGCTAGTTTGTCCACTCTGCTCATGCCTCGTCTACACTTTTGACTGTCCCTCTGAGACTCAATAGTTCCTTTGTCCCTGTAACAGGAATAGTATTATCAAAAGAGGGGCTTGCCGTTAATGTATTTTGTGCACTCCAAAGCGTCAATAAAGGAAAATCGCAAGTTCCAGAGGCAAAACAGAAAAGAGAATCTCTTCCACATGGCAATAAGAGCCGAAGTTGCCCACCTTAAGATGACATTGGATTAACCCAGTCCACCACGGGCCCCACCACTCCTGATTGCCTTAGACTCTGTTTCACTACTTTACAGTTAATGAGCAGATAGTTTTGGCCAGTGGTTCTCAGCGCTGAAGGTACATTAGAATCACCTGGGGAGCCTGTAAACAGACTAATACCCAGAGTAAATCCCTGACTAATTAATATTAGGATCCCTTAGGGAGGGATCCAGTCACGAGGTTTCTTAAAGCTTCCTAGGTGTCTCTAACGCATGGCCAAGTCTGAGAACCTGTACTATAGGCTGTACACCAGTGCCTCTCAACCAGGGACTATTTGCCCTCCATGGGATATTTGGCAATGTCTGGAGACATTTTTTGTTATTATAAGTAGGGGTAGAGGATGCTACTTGCATCTAGTGGGTAGAGGCCAGGGATGCTGCTAAACAGCCTACGTCACAGAAGACAGACCCTGCTCCCCAACAAAGAATTATCTAGTCCAAAATGTCAATAGCACTGAGGTTGAGAAACACAGTGCTCCCCTTTGGTTCAATTAATCTAACTTGTGCATAGCCTACTTGCAGGGACTGTGCAATCAACTAAGTGGAACTGCCAGCCTCTCTGCTAAGCACAACACTCAAAGAAATTAAAAATCAGGTAAAGGTGGGCAAAATTTTGCCTTACAAGGCTTCCCGAGGATAATATACTCAATCTTGGTTGTGTCTGAACCAGCCTTTACAAAAGATTTTGGGACAGAAATGGGTCTGAGCTCAGTACATCTTCCATCACCATTTCCTCTGAACACTTTTAAATCAGGAAATGAGGCTCTGATGAAGCCCAAGTTAGTATATCATGTCTCCTCTGCTGTCAGTGTTACATGCAGAGAAGGCTGCTTAGAGTGAATACCTGCAGTTCTCTGCCTGGAGGGCATCTTTTTGGCAGGAGGGTACTTGTGACCCTCGCAGAGATGCCAGCAAGAGTGTCAGAGAGGTAATACCCTCAGCAGTCAACCTTAACGAAATGATGATGGCGAGCTGGTGAATAAGTTTCACCCCCTTCCTCACCCCTCAGTTAGGATCTGATGCATTCCAGAGTGGCTTAGTGGCTCACGGTGGGGTCTTTATGGGTTTGTTCCAATCACCGTCTTACATTCCCACTCTACTACCAGTGTTTTCTGTGATTCTATCCCAAATAAACTTCTTACACTGAGATACTCTTATCAGGTTCTGCCTCTCGGGGAACACAAAAATAGAACAAATCTCAGAATACGTGACACTATCAGATATGCCTAAACACACTGAAAAATTAAGTGGACAGAAAGGTACATTGAGACATCTGAGCCAATATTAGTGCAAAAAAAAGTCTTCAGGAAACTATTATTCATGGGTTCTTAGAGAGCAGCAAAGATATTGTACCCACAAAACAAGAGAATGCTATAAGAAAAGAATGAACAATGAGACCAAGAGAATGTTCTGGAGCTTAGAGACAGAACAGATAAAATTTTTTAAAGATTCAATACAAGAGTTGTAGATACAAATCTAGTAAATGTTCATGAAAAAGAACAAACATGAAAGAGAAGGACAACTGGAGAAAAAAAGAAAAAAAAAGATAACAACAAAAATTAGTTTCTTAGTGTGTCCATACAGAGGGTCCAACATCCAGCTATAAGATTTCCACACACAGAGAGCAAAAACGGCAAAGGAGAACTGTGAAATGAATAATACAAGAAAACTGTTCCAGAACGGACGTGTAAGAGCCTTTGGACCACAGACCCCAGTCTACTCAGTAAATGGCACCCTAAATGTCTTAGTTATTTTTTTCGTGACACTCACAGGCCCAAAGAAACACCTACCAATTCAATTTATTAAGTAGTTAAGTCCAAACAACATAGTACATCTTTAAGTCCTAAAAACGTAGCATTTGTTGGGCACTATACAACTTCTAAAACTTTGGAATCATATGGATACTGCCACCTTCATTTCATGTGGTACTTGTTATCTTTAATTTCATTTCATTTCTTATCACAGTAATTGCAGAAAACCTGGCTTTGCAAAGATATTCACATTATTGAAGGAATGCAGCAATCTAATGTTGAAACTCCCTTTAATAGTTTGCCTGGTATCCAAGAGATGTTGCTGTTTTCCTTGAAACTTTAAAATATTCCATGGTACCCTTGTGAGTTCACTGGGGCACCCTAGGATACCTTGGCACACAGTTTGGGAACTATGGCTTCAGCCTACTGCTGTCCATTAAGTGCTTGGAAAATTGATTATCAAAAGCCTCACACCAAGGCAAGGCACTCTATACAACTGAGAATATCAGATAAAAAGAAGTATTAGGGCTTCCCTGGTGGCGCAGTGGTTGAGTCCGCCTGCCGATGCAGGGGACACGGGTTCGTGCCCCGGTCCGGGAGGATCCCACATGCTGCGGAGCGGCTGGGCCCGTGAGCCATGGCCGCTGAGCCTGCGCGTCCGGAGCCTGTGCTCCGCAACGGGAGAGGCCGCAACAGTGAGAGGCCCGCGTACCGCAAAAAAAAAAAAAGAAAAAAGAAAATTTCCAGCAAAAAGAAATAGTTCACACATAAAAGAAAGCGAACGAGAATGGCCTAAGACTTCTCACTAGCAACCCTGAAAACTGCTGAGGGAAAATGACTGCTACCTCAGACCACCACAATCAAAGGACCAACCCAGTGAAAAAACAGATTAAAGATATTATCACATATTTACCTCCCAAACATTCTCAGAAAGCCACTGAAGAATGTGCTCCAGGGCTTCCCTGGTGGCGCAGTGGTTGAGAGTCTGGCTGACGATGCAGGGGACGCAGGTTCGTGCCCCGGCCGGGAAGATCCCACATGCCGCGGAGTGGCTGGGTCCGTGAGCCATGGCCGCTGAGCCATGGCCGCTGAGCCTGCGCGTCCGGAGCCTGTGCTCCGCAACAGGAGAGGCCACAGCGGTGAGAGGCCCGCGTACCGCAAAAAAAAAAAAAAGGGCTCCAGCAAAACTAGGGAGTAAACAAAAAATGAAGGTGATAGTAGATCCAGGAAAACAGACACAGGATAAAGCCAAGGGCAACCTGAGGAAGATGGCCACACACCAGGCCAAGACAGAACCAGTCCAGAGTGGCAGGGCTCCAGGAGAAAAATAAACAGAATGGGTGGATTATTTGATATGTGTGAAAATCTGAAAAAAAATATTGCTAGAAATTTGATACATTAGTGCTGCATTTGGGAAAAAAAATTGAGCTACGCATAAGAAAACTAAGCAAATGGAAAAAAAAGAAAAGCTGTTAGTAACTGCAAAAGACCTGATCATAGAATATTACTTGGTTGGAAAATGGAGCAATACTGACATTATCATAATTTTATAAACAGAGACTGATTTAGTCAATAATGGCTAAATCTGATATATCAAGAAATAGCAGTAATAGGCATATTATTCAGAATATTAGAATATATATTCCAGTATGTAAAAAAAAGTATTCCAATATTCTAAATCATATGCCCATACTGCTATTAGAATATTCTAAATAATATGCCTATACTGTTATATATTCTAATACTCTGGGGAACAGGAGAGAAGATATGGGGGAGGGTAGGCGAAGGAATGCTATAAACATGTAGTATTTTGATTTACACAAATTCTAAAAATGAGGTAGAGAACAGAGGACAGTATATGGATATCGCAAGCAAAAAAGAAAAATCATTAACCTTGATTTTCATTGCAGATGAAGGACATTTCAGATGAAAGTATTTGAAATGCAGGGCCCCAGATAGCCATGTAATTACCTATATTTTAAATTTACTTTGCTTATGTAATCCTACTCTCAAGTCACCTTTTCTGTGAAGCATTCCTTTCCACTTCATATATCCTTAGTACCTTCAGATATTCCATAAGTTCTGTTACAACATTTACTCCTTTATAATTTTTTATTATTATTAGTATAGAACTTATTGTAATTTACATAAATGTAGTTTATTACTCTACACCTGTCTCCCCTCTGGGCTGTTCTATTTTAGAACAGGAATGTCAGCTCATCCCTCTACAGATTTTTGCTTCAATCTACCAACAAGGTGCCACCTTACAAACATTAAAAGAAAAATTATTTTAATAAATAGTTGTGTAACAATTTTACACCATACCCCATCAATTCAAACTGCCCATTTCTTTTCATATTTTATCATCTTTGATTTGGGGGATGGGCCTTAAAATCTCTGAAGGTGTGGATGGAAACCAAGTTCTTGCAGAGAGTATTTATAATTTCTCCTATCATTCATCGGGGGCCCTCTCTATCTGAAAACACTTTAGATTAGATTATCTGCCTAAGTACTTTTTAAAACTCACACTGACATTGTATATTCAGACCTAAATATTTATTAGAACCAACCTGCAATTCAAAATTATTGGAGATATATTCTTCCTTCCTTCTACCAGTACCAAATTTGAAATGAGTGCCTTTGTTGTCCCTTTTTGTGTGATGCGTTTATTTTTCATTTATTCCTGCATTGAAGGCATAGCCCTTTGGTGTCCTAATTTTATGCAGGTAACCTATCAGACTTCCCATCTTAGACAGTTTTTTCTTTCTTAAGGGTACATAAACAATGACATATCTTCCACTGGATGGTCTCTTGGAGACCACGAAACACAGTACTAAATAATAGAATAAAAAACTGAAGTATATTTCCGACTTAGTAATGATTATATAAATATTTTACATTTTTTGTAAAAGAAATATTTGGGTTTCTTTGGGTTAATAAGATCTCCACATTCCTATAATTACTAGAAAAAATTTTAAAGAGTTTTGAATTTTGCTGTGTAGGTTAAATCCCTACTTGCCTACTGTTCCTTCACAAAACACTCTGCATGTTCCTGCATATCAGCATTTTAAGACACAGTTCACATTTGCCCACTAAAAGCCACAGCACCCTACGCTGTGGTTTGGTTGATGGAAAGCATCTGATGCGACTAAAAATCATCAGTGAAATACACCCTTGTGGGATCACAATTCACCCCTGCAAGGCAAACGAACTCTCCTAAGCCATCACTTACATCATTTGGTTCCCTAACATGGCAAATCCCAAGCTGTCCCTTGTGCCCCCAAAAAGGCTTTATAGAACATATGATTGAACCCTTCATTTAACTTATAGGATTGAACCCTCTATCCAAAAATAATACTTAGATAAGCATGAGACCTGACATATTACACAGTTAGTAATTATTTAGTGCAGACTGCGGTTCCAGGCAATGAGCTAACCACTTTACATACATAATCACTCTACTCCTTACAATGAACCCACTGATTAAGAAATTGAAGCTTTTAATTAAGGGACTTGCACTAGATCACACAGGGAGAAAGAGGTAGCTTGCAAATTCAAGCCCAGACAAAATAAATCCAAGGCCCACCCTCTGAACCATTGTCTTTTACCACTTTGAAAAAAAAACAAAATTTCTGCAAGGAAGAAACAAGAGCAGTTTGAACAGCAATGCAAACAAACTGGACATGTCAACTGCAGTCATCCTCAGCAACCCGTTAAATTTTAGACAGAGCCTCCCACATTCATGAGCATGCTAAGAACGATGCTTCAGTCCACAGGGAGGAGCAGTTTTTAAAAGTACTGAGCTAAAGTATTGGTCATCCTTTTAAGATCCATGATAATCATTATTAATCATGAACCTGTCCATCTTGTCTATTCTGCGCTGGGAATGTGGCTCATTTGTGCGGGTCTGTTAGGATATTTACTTTGTGGTGCACATTATATATTTTCTTTTAAGTCTCACTCTGCAGGCCAGAGCTAAAGGCAAGCATTATTATAGATCAAAGCCAGTGAAGTGGGTAATGAGGTTTGGTACGTAAAACACCTGTTATAAATACGGGGGGAAATTCTGGCTTTTCTTTAACACTAACTGCTTTGAAATGCATCATCTGAAGTAGAATTCTTAGTAGGCCACTAGTTGCCAGAGAATAATTTCCCTTCGCCAAACAGAACACTGGTAGCTTTGGTTAGATGTCTTTCACAAGTGTGGAGCCATGTGCAGCGAGTTATTTTTATACATACTTCATGGGGTGACGGCTAAAATGCACCACTGAACAAGAAGAACATCCCCTACCCCGGCAGAAAGAAGGAATTGAAGGACCATTCTGATCATTCCGATCAGCTTCCCTTAAGGAACATGGTCTGAATTCGCAGGCTGATACATAAGCTTAAAAAAGAAACAATTAAAATATCTAAACAGAGAGTTTTCATCTCCTTGGGTAGAAAGCGTTCTTACTTATTCAGATGTGTAGGTCCCTGTGCCACAGTGGGGCAAAGGCAAAGTGGTTATAAATATAACACGAAAAGGATAATTAATTACATTTTCGGATCACTGTTAAAATCATGCCTGGCTCCTCTTTTGTGAACTGTCTTTCAAGACTGGTCTATGTTAAGTAAGTGCTTCCTAGGTTTATAAAGTCCCTTCTTTATTCCTCTTCTCTACAGGAAAAGGTAGAGTTTTCCTTATCGGATGCCAAATGTTTAACACCATAGTCCAACAGCAGGAGTGCTAGAGGATGGGAGTCATAAAAAAAGGGTCACTGCTAAATCCCCCAATTTTTTCTCTCCCTCCCTCCCTCCCTCCCTTCCTTCCATCTGTCCTTCCATTTTTTCCTTTTCTAACACATTTTAACAGCCTGATGTCTGCCGGGTACTATGCTATATATGCTATAGGGTCACAATCACCCTATTTGTCTTACTAATCTCAAGAACTTCACAATCAGCCTCAAATGCCCTAATTACTGTAAGGCCCCCAAAATCAGAGGCCAAGGCTTATTCCTCTGAGGCTTCTTTTGGTCCCCACACGATGTCTTGAGTTTGTGTAGTGCGCAGCAGAAGAGCTGATGGGGTGTTAGATAATCTGATTTCCAGCTCTGTCATTGACAGGTAACCTGGGACCAGTCACCTAACCCTCCTGTGCAAAAGGCAGATTGTAACACCTGTCCAAGCATCCACAAAGGGGTGACCTGGCGACAAAATCATAATGTGAGTAAAGCCCCTTTACAAACCTAAGCCTTACTCACGGAGTTGCCCCCAAGTATAATTCAGGGTCAAGTGGCCGTGTCCCAGGGCAGCTCTGGGTGGAAACAGGGAGCCAGCCATTTCACTAAAGCCCTGCCAACCTCATGCTAGAAGCACCGCCCTAGAGAGTGAGCGTCTTGAAATGTGAAACCGAGCGTGACATTTCCCTGCCTAAAACACTTCACCCTCAGAATGAAATCCAACTCTGTAACAAGGCTTACCAGCCTTGCCCCCTGCTCAATTCTCTGGTCTTTTTTCAGTCTTGCCTCTCATCAAGGTCTGAAGGTCACATTCTACCCGCTCAGCCACACTGGGCTACAGCTGACGGCCAAGCTCTTTTTTAGGCTGCCCTGAGGCATTTGCCTTCCCTAGCCCTAGAGGGGCTCAGCTGCCCTTCCCGTGGGAGACCACAGCATCCCATAAAACCCCGCATGTTGCCCTTTTCACTCCATCCTGTAGTTGCCTGCACGGTGCTGATCCGGTGCTGACCTGTGTCTGTCACTCAAATGTTGCTTCTTGAGGGCAATCCCCTAGTGGCGTGTGGCACATGGAAGACACGGAATAAATAACTCGTTAGAGGCATAAATAAATGAATGAATGAAGAACTCCTTTGCAATGAGGCAGGAAGTGACTCTTTACTGTGGTTCAGTATATTCATGAAGTTCTACCTGGGAACTCTGCACCATTATGTCTTCAGCAAACCACATGTGGTAGCAGAAAAATCATCCCTCCCCACCACCCCCTGAAAAGAAGATGCCTAGTCTCCAGATCCTGTGAATATGTTACCTTACATGGCAAAGGGGAATTAGGGTTGCAAATTGAATTAGGGTTGCTAAACATTAACTTTAAATGGGGAGATTATCCTGGATTATCTGGATGTGACCAATGTAATCACAAGGGGCCTTTAAAATGCAAGAAGGAGGTATAATAGAGGTTGGAGTGATTAGAGGTGAGACGGACTCAAACTGCTACCCCAGGCTTAATGGAAGGGAGACACGAGTCGAGGCATGAGTGGGCTCTAGAAGCTTCTGGAAAAGAGCCTCCGCAAAGGAATGCAGCCCGGCAGATACGCTGATTTTAGCTCAGTGAGATCTGCATCAGGCTTCTGACTTTAACAGACTTTAAGATAGTAAATGTGTGTTTTAATTTATCAGGGTTTCTAGTTATTTGTTACAGCCATAGTAGAAAACGAATATTTCAAACAAGAAAGTAGAAGAAAGACCTCATAAAGACAAATCATTCCACCTCTTGGAGCTTCACTTTGCTAAACAACAAGTTGAGGATAAGCATCCCTAGTCCGCTTATTTTATACAGCTGTTCATGAGGATCAAAGGCTTTAAGGCTTGTGCTTCAATCTCAGCCTCAGCATTTATTCACTGTGTTTCTTTGGCAAGTGGCTTAATTGATCTGGGCCTCAGTTTTCTTATCTGTAAAACAGACATACTGATAGCCTCAGGTTATTGTGAGATTCCACTGATTTAGTCCACGTAAAGTGCTAAGAACAGCATCTGGTACAAGGTAAATATTATATAAGTGTTAGGTACTATCACACGTGTAAAAAGAGTTTACAAAAGGTTAGGCATTATAAAGTGGTAAAAGTACAATTAGCATTCTTACAGAACACTGGTTCTTAAGAGGTTGGTTCTTGCCCTTCCCCAGTAGCAGGTCATAAACTTATGGAGGCATTTTAGAGGTCAAGGTGGGTCATGCTGGCATACAACTAGCATTTAGTGATAGCCGCCAGGTATCCAAGACACCTTGCAACATCTGAGCCAGTCCTTCACAGTGCAAGATTTTTCTAGATCCCAAGTGATACTACATACCCCTACCCATCTTCATTTGTAGCTATGCATCGATAGTAATTTTACATACAAGTCCTAGCATCTACCTCCTTCATTATGACCTCTGGTGTAGTTGTACCATGCAGTTATCTATTGAAACATATTTTTTATAATTCACTTCATTTCTCCATTTTTTCATTATTTTGATTTTAAATTTAAATTAGAGTTAGGTTATATTTATGAAGTTCATTTCATGATAATAAAAGGGGTGTTAGAAAGATTTGTTAATAAAAGTGTGTTGGGTCTGAATTTATAAGATTTGAAGTGAAATAACGTTTAGAGATGGCTTACCGCAGCTTTCTAGCTTTCCAATGAAGAAAATTAAGGTCCAAAGAAATAAAGTATATTGCAAAAAGTGTAATTATTAGTTAAAAGATAACTCAAGTTTCAAGATTCTAATTCCAGGGTTCTTGGGTATTCTTTAAGAATCTGTACATCCTAAATAAATTAATATTCTTTAAACTTCAAATTCTCATCCAATCCTGAGATTGTATGCCAGCAAAATCACTGCCCTTCCCTTGCACCCTGCCATCTCCCTGCCCCATCATCCCTCCTTCCACCACTGGAGAAAGTGATTATGAAAGTGACATTTTAGATGATCTCAACAGACAAGCATTCCTGGGAGTAGTACTGAGGGAGGAACTCTGATGAAGAAGGTTAATGCCAACAACTGTCTCTGACTTTCTCCTTTGCGTTTCTGTTTTTTCTAGTCTAGTTCCGTAAGTGACCTTTGTACCCAAGGATAATTCTGTCCACCCCTCACCTCCACTTCTGGAACATTCTGCACTCCTTGATCTCAACAAAGTTCTGAAGAAACTAATTTTATTGTCGCTTCAGTTACAAAAAGGTTGATATAGGCCAAATTATGATTTTACTATTAATATAAGGGCAAAAACCTCTTCCCCCACCCCCCCCTTCTGTACCCAAAGCTGCCAAAGATGTTTATGCAGGTATGCCCTGCCCAACTCCAGAGGGTGCACCCCTGGAGTTATGAGGTTGGATATCTGCATGGCTGAATGCAGGGTCCCTGTTCCCACCTCCCTAAAATGGGAAATGAGTTCACAGTGTGAAGATTTCTGATCTTAACTTTGATGCACGTTTGGTTTAACACTGACTTAACTGGCATAGTTTATTCACTCTTTAAGTCTGAATTGCAATTTAGTCTCTTTGCCTGCCATGTGTTTAATGATGGAGGCTCAGTCACATTGTAAATTTGGGCCATATCACAGCAGCTCCCTCTTGATAGCCAGACACTTGGTGATTAGGGCTTTGAGACTCAATCCTGTTTCCTGTCTCTCCCTTTTGAGTGGTCCACACAACTGCTGTTTCCTGCTCAAGGCTGTCCCAAGCATGTCAGCACGTTCGAGGAGTGGGGAAGGACATCTTGAGCCCAATAACTGATGAAGCTATAACTGATTCAAGCACGCAGTTGAAGCAGAAGCTCAGAGTATCAATTTCACCTGGAGGTTTTAAGCATGAGCTTTTAAGTCTGATAGACCCGGATGCCTTCTAGCTCTGGTGGTTTATGCAAATAACCTGCAAACTTTAAACTTGTGAAGTCTGTAAACTTTAGTTTCCCATCAGTAAAATTATCAACAGTAGCGCTAACCTCATGGGGTTACCAGAAGTGTACACGAACAAATATAAGTAAAACCCGGCACATATTAAGTGCTCAAGAGATGTTAGCTGTTGCTGTGATTCTCCTTTCCCAGAGCAAAGGTCTCCTAACATTACAGTTCTATAGTACAAAAACAACAAGACAACAACAAAAAACAGGATAAAAATTTAAAAATATAAACTCTAGTAAAGGAAAAGGTGTGTCCCTTAGAAGGGGCAATTTCATCTTCACCGAGAACTGTAAAAATAATCACAGCAGGCATTTGATACATTCTGTCCCGCCCCCCCTCCCCTGGCCTTTTTAAATTCTCAGAGTGCTCTTCCATACAGCAGCCCAGTAAGTAAGCATTTCTTTATTCTCATTTTTCAGAAAACACTGAGGCTCAGGGAGGTTGACATCCTTCTGTGGCAGAATCTAAGACTAGAATGCTGGCATTGAAAGTTGCTGGGCGGGGTTTCATTTCACAGGATGTACCATTAGTAGAGGCAGTCAGTCTCCACTAGGGGGCCCATGTCACGTAATGGGGGTCATATTGGCTGAGGCTGAGGGATGAAACTAGTCTCCAACCGCTCCCTCAAAAAACAAACCAAAAAAAGCAATCTAAATAGAAAACAGTGTCTTTGCCAGATAAATATATCTTTAATACATCTCCCTTAGCCCTCTGGTCCAACTAGATTACATCAGCAAAGACTTTCCTATGTAGAAATTCTGAAATCAAGATGGCATTTCAGTGCAATAGCAAGTAGATAGGTGATTTTATTTTATTAAACTTTTTTCAAGATTTTTTTTTTTGATGTGGACCATTTTTAGTCTTTATTGAAGTTGCTACAATATTGCTGCTGTTTTATGTTTTGGTTTTTTGGCTGTGAGGCATGTGGGATCTTACCTCCTAGACCAGGGATTGAACCTGCACACCCTGCATTGGAAGGCCAAGTCTTAACCACTGGACCGCCAGCTAAGTCCCGATAGGTGATTTTAAAAAGCCCTTCCTGTGGTTCTGAAAAGTCCCTTCAGCTGGGAATCCCTGTACTAGGCCAAGCTACAAAAGAGAGGTTGTGTGCTATTTGATTTGATGATACATGATCATTCCCACCTCATTTCGGTCCAATACTCTCAGAAGAAGAGACACTGTTTTTGGGGTGGGGGGGTGGGGGGGGAGAGGGTTTCTTGCTTATCTTAATAGCAGTCAATTTCTGAAAACTCAGGCTTGGAATAAGACTGCTGCCCGAAGCCCAGGTGGGTAGTGTTAGGGAAGCCCATAGGTCTGCCCCTAGAGGTCCTGCCTGGAACACACAACAATCCATTGTAAGAACGTTACCTTCAGAGATTTTTACAAAGCTCACGTTTCAGTTGCTGCACCAATAAAGTCAGACAACTGCTTGACTTTTTTTTCTTTGTCTAAGTTTATTTTAAACTGTAGCGAGTCACATTTTCTTCCTCTTTTGGGGTGAGAGATTTTTTTGTTTTGTTTTGTTTTTTTTACTTCTTTGCCAAATCACTATTCATTAAAGTGAAACTGAGGAGAAGAGACATAATGTAAGGCAGTGCCTGAAATAGAAGTGACCTGCCTTTGTGCCCCCTGATATTTTGCAGTAAATATTACAAGCCAAGCAGGTGTCCAGCCGTTTATAGTCCAAACTACACTTGCTCCAGATTCCACCTGCCCCTTGTCACAGAAGCCAACACACACCTGAATCAAGAAAACTTTTTTTGTTTACTTATGTTAACCATAAAGCCAAAGCAAATAGCCTTCCACTTTCTGGATCCTGGGTAGCAATCAAATATGAAGACATCACAAATCCTCTAGACAAATATGGGGGGCAGGGAAACGTGTATTCTAGGCCAGGAGGTGGGCCATGTACCAAAGAGTTGCATCAGCTGTTACAGGGAACAGCTGGTTTCCCAACTTCGAACTTTCTGGGTTTCACACACCAGCACCACAACTGATGAGCAGGAAATTGACTTAAGTTCTTAACTTAGGACTTAAATCAACCACCTGGTTTACAAGGTCTCAGTTGAAACATTGTTTCAATGGCCATGGGTTCATTTATTCGTTGACTCAGCAAGCATGTCACGGAGCTCAAGGGAGATGACCCATAACTAAATCAAAGACCCCAGATAACTCAATCTACACCAGGGAAAAGCTGGATAAATAGATATTTCCATGACATTAGTGCTGAAAGAGCTATGTACAAAGCAAGCTAAGGGGCAGAGTGGCAGGCATCAAGTGAAAAATGCAGCTGTAGTGGGAAAGGAGAATGCATCATCCCCTCACCACTGCCCTTCCGCCCCACGTAACATCCCACAGTCACAAAAGGGCACAAAACGGTGCTACCTATTCTGCTCACATTCGGTAACTAGGAGAATGGGGACATAAGATCTCAAGAGAGTAGTTTCTAAGACACCTCACACGCAGGGGAAACTGTTTACAAATGCAAAGTTGTCTCCACATCACTCCAAGGGGATGGAGGGGAAACACTGGGGGAAGATGCAGGCAGAAACACCACTTCACCAGCCCTCCACCGGAGCAACCTGGAATCCAGAGGGACCGGCCAAACACCTGGCAGCAGAAGTGAACTTTGGCATAAAACTGCACCTCACTTCCCAGCCCTGGGCACAGCTCCCGAGCCAGAAGCCCAGTTTCCAATTTGAAAGGAGGGAAGTCGGTAAGGGTGGTGGGAGTTCTAGCATTCACACGTTGCCACCCCTCTCTGGCCCCTTTGAGATTCAACCCTTTTTTTAGCTGGGCAGCCCAGGCTCCTGAGAAGAAAACTGTGCCAAAGCAGAAAACTGTCAGAGTTGCTATTACTCAGTGAGCTCGCTTCGGAACGCGGGCGCGTACACTTCATTGCCAGTTTCACTTCCAGCCCCTATACTACACAAGGATTTTGCGCGGATAAAAAATGAGACAACATCACTACGCCTCCGACCCGGTGCTCGGCACAGAGTAGGAGCTCAAGAAACCCTGCTCGCCTAGCCCTTTTCTACACCCCTGACAGATCAACGCCTGGGACGACCCTAGGGAGGGAACAAGTTGCCCCGAGGTGGGCAAAAGTTGTCAAAACTCCGCCAGCCGCGCGCTGCGGCCCCCTGGTGGGTGACAGCAAGCGGGTGGGTGTGAGGACGCGGCTGCGGTGGGGGCGGGGGGGGGGCATGCGCTGCGCATCCCGAGCGGCCTGCCCGGCGTTAACCCCTCACCTTCCAGCAGCACTTCCTTGCCAGCGCGCTTCAGCGCCTGCACCGCCTCGTCGTGCGTGGCGTCCCGCAGGTCGGCCCCGTTTACGGACAGGATGGCGTCCCCTACGTACAGGGCTTGAGTTTGGTCCGCCGCCAGCCCCTTGAAGATCTTGCTGATGAGGATGGGCATCTTGTTCTCCTTGCCCCCCTTGATGCTGATGCCCAGCCCGCCCAGCTCCTGCTTCAGCACCTTCACGCCACGCTTCTGGTTCGAGATGGACTCGGGGACCTGTTCGGGCAGGTCAGTGAAGGCGGTGCGGACCCCGGCGGGCGAGTCCGGGGGCTGCGCGCCGCCCGCGCCCGGGTGCCCCGCGCCGGCGCCCCTGCAGAACGAGCCATTGGTGGCGGTCCCGATGCCGTTGTACGCCGCAGCGCCCTCCTCGCAGCTCAGAACCAGGGCGTCCTCGCTCAAGTTCACCAGAACTTTGTGCCAGCGATCCCGCACCAAAACTTCCAGCAGCCCGCTCCGCTGCGCTCGGCCGCCTCCCCCGCCGGCCGGCCCGGCCGCCGCTGCCGCCGCCGCCGCTACCGCCATCTTTCCGGCATTCTTAAAATGCCATGTGATTGCAAAAGGGGGGAAAAGTGGGGAAGGGTTGCGGGGGGAGCGAGGAGAGCGCGCCCCGCAGGGAGGAGGCGGGACGCGGGACTCCACTCCGGGACTTCGCCAAAGCGCCCGGCGCGAGTTGGCAACCGCGGTGCGGCCGGTTCCCCCTGGCCTGATCCTGGGCGGGGTGGAGCAACCTAAAAGAAGGAGAGACAGAAACAGGAAAGGGGAAAAAAACAGCTGCCAGTGGCAAAACCCTAAACCGAGGGGAAGCCGCGTAACGGCTAAGCGCCGGCGCGGGTCGGTAGGGGGAGCCGCTCCCGGGGAAGGGCGGGGGCCCAGCGCCGGGCGGCCGCTCACCTGTTCCAGCCGCCGCAGCCTCGGCGGTCACACGCCGCGCGCCCGCTCGACCCTCCCCGCCTCCCTCCTCCGAGCGCACGTCGTCTCAGGGACAGCTTCCCCTCCACCCCGCCCCAGGCGTCTCTTCTCCACTCGCCCTTCTCCGCGGGCGCCCACACCGCACCTTGGCGTGGTCTGTGTGTCCTGCGTTGGTCCCCTCCCTGGATGCTTCCAAGCCCCCTCCCCTTTCACACCCTCTGTTGAATCGCCTCTCAGTCCTAACCCCCAGGGGTGTCTAGATTCTCTCTCTGGCTTCCTCAAAGCAAGTCTTGGCTTCTCCTGCTGAGTTCTTACCTATCTCTCCTTTCCGCAGGGACTGTCAGGTAGACTCAGGCAGAGGCCCTGGGTTCCCTGAGAGTCACGAGGGAAGGCTGTCCCAAGACCCCAAAATGAAACGTCAGCATAACCCGGGTGCGGGAAACTTCTTTTTAAATGCAGGACATTTTTCTGCCGGGGCTCTGGAGAGGTGTCTTTGCTGGCTGGGGTTTTCAGCAGGTCGCTGCCTGCCCCAGACCCCAGAGACAGATGTTCTTCCATTTCTAGCACATTATATGCTCTCTGCTTCTGACTATCTTTTTTTTTTCCCCCAGTGCCACCTAAATGCTTCCTGTGACATTCTCTTTCTTCCCAAGATCCAATATAGAAAGTCCACCATTTAAGAACTCAGTTGCAATGGACTGTCTCTCAAAAGCTCCTTTACGAGTGACATAGGTGGAGCTCTAGCTGCATTTTTCCTGGGAAATGATATTATAATCATTGGTTACCTTCCCAGGCCAATGCGGAAATGCCAACATAACCCATGTCTTAGATGAACCTCCCAGAACCCTCCTGGTCCTTGAACCTCTCAAGTTCTCCCCGACCCTAAGCAGGTCTCATGGAACTCTGGAAGTGTTTCACACTTCTCCTTTCCCTCCTTTTCCCTCCTCTCTCTGCCCTCTCTCCAAAAACCAAAACAAAATTTACAAATCTGAGAATTCCTAAAGGTAAACCCAACCCAGCAAGGTGTCAGGAGGAAAGAAATCTATTGAACACATTCCCACTGATGTGTATTATCATTGGAAGTTCTCTAACCCTTCCAGAATGACTCACACTTTTAATTGAGACTGTTTAAAAACCCAGACCCATCCGCAGAGATCGGGTGGTTGGTATTCCAGGCAGGGTCCCAGAATGGAATGGAAACATTTGCATTTTGTTTTTTGTTTTCTTTTTTTTTTTTTGAGGAAAAGAAGTCACTGCAGGTAGGTCAAGGGGAACGCTTAGATTTATACTTCTGCTTGTAGCATCCTTATTTCCTATATTTCTAACCCACCAGTGTTCCAAAAGCTGTTTATTCTTTCATGTAAAGGTACCCACGGCCGGGACAGCACAGGCGGCTCTACCGTTGGGTGGGAAAACCGTCTGGGGGCTGCCCTCTGCTTTAAAGGCTGAGGACTCACACACGTCGCTCTTCAGGAGCCTGAGTGCTGCCAAACGCACTGAGGTGGAGATAGGCACCAGGATGCCAGTGTGATGATTTAGAAATCAAAACAGATCGCCCTTGGACTGAAATCCTCCATTCACATCACACCTGTATCTTGCCTCTGTGGTCAAGCGATGTCAGAGGCCCAGGCATAACTAGAAGTAATGTATCAGTTTGCCATAAGAAATTGCAAGCTCTGGGATGGGAATTTCTCAGAATCTCTGTGATAAGCACTTTTTTTCCGGGTAAGCAACCCTACATGGGAAGGAGTAGGTTGCTTGTTGAAAGTGGCATCAGAAGAAGAGCATATATTCAATATCATTAGGCCTGAGGCATACATGTCAGCCAGAGATGCCTTCACCAATGGAATCAGAATAATAGCCCCTATTCTAAGTGCTTTATACATGTTCACTTAATCCTCCCAGTAATTCTTGGGGATACTCACTATTATCATCTCTCCTATTTCACAGGTGGAAAAGCGGAGGTACAGATTGTGAAACTTGTTCTGGTCCTGTAGCTAATAAATGGCAGAGTCAGGATACAAACCCAGGTATGAAGAATTTGGACTCTTAATCATTGTCCTACACTCTCCTAAAAATGCTCAGAACCTGTCAGCCCCAGTGTTCACCTTGGACTGAGGCCAGCCTTTCCACTGGGAGGAAAGCCCTGAGGGTTAAGACCCTTCCCCTAGATATGTGTAGAAAGGTGCAGCCAGCCTTGTCTCTCTGGCCTCTCCTGCTTTCCAAAGTTAGAGCACACCCGGCCCTTCCAGAATTGACACCTTCTTTTCTTTAGACATGTTAGTAAGTTGAAGCTGATGACTATTGTGTTCTTGCTGCCCTAAAAGCCCTTTCTTATCCCTCACACAGCTCTGCATATCTGACCCCTGAGCAGTAAGGCTGACCCTCAAAGGTAAACTTTACTTACCTCATTTCTTGGTTCTAGATGGGACTACTGCACCGCAGCCCTGTAATACTTACCATTAGGACAGATTATGTTCTCTTAGGTCTCCCCTTTTGAAGAATGGTCACTGGACAGGTCTAAAAAGACTACTAGCTTCCTCACTTTATGCGTGTGGCCTTTGAAGCTCAGAGAAGAGCAGTGACAAATCCAAGGCCACGTGGTGGGTTTGTGACAAAGACACAACTGGGTTATGAATCCCAGTCCAACTTGAGCATTCCAGATATTACAGCTGAAGTCCCCTCCTCCTTTTTTTAACCAGATTTCTTTTACTTAGCTCTGTCTCCAGTTCTGTTTCCTCCTTCTGTCCTAAACCTTTGACTTCCATTTCCACCCAGCCCAAAGTGGGATCTTCCCATGGGTGCCCCTTTGCTGTGGGAGGTGCATTTTCCTGCAGATGTTTGGGTGGACTTAGGCTTGCAAAAACAGGCCACGAAATCCTCAGCAGCACAGAGCAGAGGATAGTGATGGAGCAGTAGCAAGAAGGGGCAGTGTTCCTCCCTCATTCCACAAAGTTTGGTGGTGCATCTGTCCTGTCCCAGGCACTGTTCTAGGTGCTGTGAAATGTGAGCAGACAAATGGTAGGATGTGCCCTATGAGGCTTACATCATAGTGGGCGGTAGGGTGGAGGTGGAGAAAGACTACAAACATAAGATACTTTCACGGAGAAGTAAATACCAGGAAGAAAATAAAACAGAGCAACAGGGTCTAGAGTGACTAGGGGCAAGGGGCATCTGTGGGTGGCCACTGTTAAGGAAAGCCTTTGTGAGGAGGTGACTTTTCCCTGAGACATGGATGGTAAGAAGAGGGGAATCTTGCAAAGATCTAGGGAAGAGGGTCCCAGTGAGAGGGAAAGGCCAGAGCAAAGCACCTGAGATAGAACTAAGCTTGCCTCGTTCAAGAGACCAAAGGAGGCCAGCATGGCTGGAGCAGCCCCTGGGAGGAAGAGAGAGACCAGAAGGGAGATCAGAGAGATAGACTGGGCCAGACCACAAAGGAGGGCCTTGGAGGATTACAGCACAATCCATTCTCCTTGTCCTCTTTGAGCCTCAACCATCATACATTTTGGATTGTCAGGAACTGTCTTAATTACAACTACAGTTGGCCCTCTGTATCAGCAGTTGGGTTAAATCCGTGGATGCGGAACTTGCAGTATGGAAAGCCGACTGCTCTATGCCATTTAATATAAGGGACTTAAGCATCCTCAAATTTGGGTATCCTTTGGGGTTCTGAAACCAATCCCCCTCAGATAGCGAGAGACTGTATTACTTCCTAATACCTACTGAGTCAATTTTTACTGGTTAGAACACATGCTCCAGTGTTTAGGTTTGGAAAATAGGATCATTGTACTTTTGATGCTGTTTCCTGAAGATAGGTTGAGCATCTTTAGTGGGATTTATCCAATTACAGAATGGAGTTTGGATATAAGGTATTCACCTTGTGAAGAAGAGGAGGCAGAAAGCTCCTTGATATCTGGGGGGAAATTAGAGAACAGAATGAGAGAGGGGCAGGAGGGTGCTTGAAATGCAGAGCTCCTAAGCTGAGGCCTACCTGCGTACGTATGTGTTGACCAAATGCTTACTGAGTACCTGCTCTTATAAAACACTGAGGAAGGTGCTGGAGACAGGCACACCCAAGGATGCAAAGATAATTAAGACAGCAAGACAGACATGTACATAAAGAGCTCATGGGGAGAATGAGATGGCTGCAGTACTGAGTGTGAAATGAATGGAAGCAGTCAGATTCCAGATTCTGAATCATAATTCTGGTTAGTGACTCTTATTTTATTTCTTCTTCTCACTATTGAAACTAAAACTGTACAACTCAGACTGGGACTTGAACTCCCAGTCTTTCAACTGAGATCACACACCTGGTCTCAGGACTTAATGAAGCTCAGGTTCTTGATGTCTCATCACAGAAAGAATTCAGTGAGAGACAAAGTGATAGGTAAGAAGTGGATTTATTTAGAGAGAAACACACTCCACAGACAGTGTGTGGGCCATCTCAGAAGGTGAGAGCAGCCCCAGGGTATGGGGTTGTCAGTTTTTATAGGGGTGGGTAATTTTGTAGACTAATGAGTGGGAGGAGTATTCTAGCTATTTTGCATAAGGGGTGGGGATTCCCAGGAATTGGGCCACTGCCCACTTTTTGACCTTTATGGTGGGCCTTGGAACTGTCATGGCACCTGTGGGTGTGTCATTTAGAGTGCTGATGTGTTACAGCGAGTGTATACTGGGACTCAAGGTCTGGTGGAAGTTGACTCATCCACCATCTTGGACCTATTTGGTTGTAATCAGTTTATGTCGTGTCCTCAGGCTATGTCATTCCTTTAAAGGCTGTGCCCTGCCCCTTTCC
>NW_006778543.1:431685-437234 GCF_000442215.2 Lipotes vexillifer | reverse complement strand
TTTCCCTACTGTTGCACTATTTTTTGCTTTATTTATTGCAATGTCTTTATTGCATTACTGGAGCAAGCTGGCCAGACTGTCCCCTCTTGGGAAAGGTAAAAAACAAAAAGACCAAAAAAGTATCTCCCCTCCCCTTCCCTCCATCCTCCCCCACAACTGCACAGCAATGTCTGAGCACGTCTGGCGACAAGAACGATTTGCAAAAGTCGTCTAGGAACTACATTTTGAACTGTCCCAACACAAGACATATAGTTGGCTTCCCTGTGAATCAGATATTTTTATGTAACTACATGAATTTGTTTGACTCCATCAAAGACAACAGAAGAATAGGTTTTTTACAAGTAACAACATGGCACCAAAGTCACAGGCTGGAATTTGTAAGGAAACAAGATTGTCATAAGTGGCTGCAGCTAGAGCAAGCTGAGGTTGACAGCAGAGGGCTCAGTCAGGCCCCCATCTGGACCCTCTGCTTTGAGGCCACTGAAGCCTCACAGAGACCTACTGAGGAGTCTTAACTGGCAGCAGAGACCACCTTGAGAAACGAGGAGTTGCCCAGATGCAATTCTTAGCCCAAGTGGACCCTTGAGGCTAGTTACTTTGCTGCAAGAAGGGGAGACCCATGGAAGACTCCACGTTGGCTCTCAAAGTTTCTTCAAGGCACAGGAGGAGTGACTCTTATTTTAAAGATGAAGCACTGAGACTGGGGGACAGCGCTTGAACAGAAGGCTGCGCAGGTTCTTTCCTCTGGCGTGCCCCAGGAGGCCTACGGGCACATCATCCATTTCAAGTGGATTGGCCAACACACTGTATTGCATAGACCTGGTATTTAGCTGGGTGGATCCTTGGTAAACTAGATAGGCTACCACCCAGGCTCTCAGCCAGCCAGTAGGTCAGGTGAGTTATCTGATTGCTCCCTGTGTTTAGAATGTTGTAGTGGTGACTTTGGGCAACAAGACTAGCTCGAGGCAGAATTGTAAAGTAGTTATAGATGCTTATCCTCTCTCTTTTCTTATTGAGTTCCACTCTCTCTCGTTCTCTTCCATAATTACTTCTGCTGAAACCAACCATTCCCAGTCTTTTAATATCCATGCCGTAAATTTAAGTCACTTTACCTAAGGGATATAAATTTGATTCTTTTTTAAAACTGTAGAAGGATAGGTGAGATCCCATATTGAAGACATGTTGAATAAAATGACTCTGAAATCCTAGGAGGCAAGGTGTATCCCACCACGTACTAAAACTTTAGCAAGTTGGCCTAAGCAGGCATAGAAGACGTCCCGGTGCAAAGGTAAGAGAGGAATAAGAAATCAAAATTTCTTCCATACACGTCTTTAAAATATGGTAGCAAGGAAGTGAAAAGTCAAAGGGTGATGCTTGAAAAATGTTGAAAGCAGAATTGATAGGGTCTAGCAATCGATTTGAAGATGGGAGCAAAGGAAAAGTGTTTATGGGGAGAGAAATTCATAACTATATGCTAACTTTTGAATTGCTTCTCTGCATAATTAAACTAGAACTATACAAAAGTAGCCCCAATTAATTGCAAAACTTGGAAACCCAGAGGCGGAAGACATATTTAAAGGCAAAGGGCTACTGCCCTACTTCTGAAATGAAAATTCAAGCCCTCTGAGGCATCGCAAGACACTGTATTTACACGCAGTGTCCACTGGACTAAACTCGAAGTTGGCAATCACTGCCTGAAAGCTCTGGTCTGCCTGGTGAAGGGACAAAAAAAAAAAAAAAATAGAGCAAGCAAGAGGCTGAGCCTGGAGGCAATCCCAGGCAGCTGCCTCCTTTTCCCATCTCCATGGGTGATAAGACTTTGCACTGCAGGGGCAGGGGATTATGGAGAAAGTAAGCAGGACTTCTCCTAGGACCACGCTACAATAGAAAGGCAGGTTTCAGGAGTAGCCAGAATGACTGATAGATTAAACAGCGAGGGAAAATACTTTCAGAAGTATTTTGAAGGAGAAAACAAATTGTCACAGTTTCACTAGAATTTCTATTTTTCATATATTTCTGTTAAGTATTAGGTTCTCCAGACCTGGGGCTATGTTTAAGATTCATGGCTATTATAAAATTGAACAGTGTCAAGGAGACACCTAGTAGTTGTTCCCAGTGGTTGGAGGGAATTAGAACCACCTGGGGAACATGTTAAAAAGGCAGGTATGAAATTCAATAATTTCTTCCACATTTATTATTGCTTCTGAAACGAGGAACTTTTTTCTATATACAGTGATTTTTGTTGTTGGTTTTTAATTTCACTGTGGTATAGATTCTTATCTAATGTGCTCTAATTCATTACTATCATTTTTCTGTTTTCTGCTTAAATATATCAAATATGGCCAGTATGAGCCTCTTCAAGCTGCCTCTTGTGTTCTTTTGACAGGTCCTCATTATCAAGCACTTTTTTTTTTTTGCTTTTTGCTTTTTGCTTTCTGGCATCACAAGCTATTTCAGGATCAACTTGTATTTTATCTGCCTAGCCCTGGGATCAGCCATTCCTTAAGGACCCCTGGTTCCTTTTAGTGTGAAATGTGATTTAAAAATCAAGATCTGGGGACTAGGTGTGCTTATTTAAACTATGATGATAGGTAGATAGAGTTCATACTCCGATTATCATTTCAAATCCTACACCATGAGATACTTTCTTACTTTTCCTTATTCCATATTTGTGTCTCCCAATATGTGAGAAATCTGGTTTTCATACATGTCAATAGAGTTATTCATTTTGGTGTGTCCTACATTACAAAAAGAAATTGTTTCAGAATTACTATTACTATCCTGATAGCAGTACCAACAACAAACCTACTTAGTAAGTTCAAAATTTCTCTGCAGTTCATTTTGTCCTTAGAATATATTTCAGTAAAGGTGCACAGATCACCATATAGATGCTTGATCCAATCTACCATCTAAATATCTAAATATGGGGAAACAGGCAGATTCAGATTGCAGGGATTCTATAAAACAAGTGGCCAGGGCTTCTCAAAAGTGTCAAGTTATGGGCTTCCCTGGTGGCGCAGTGGTTGAGAGTCCGCCTGCCGATGCAGGGGACGCGAGGTCGTGCCCCGGTCCGGGAAGATCCCACGTGCCGCGGAGCGGCTGGACCCGTGAGCCGTGGCCGCTGAGCCTGCGCGTCCGGAGCCTGTGCTCTGCAACGGGAGAGGCCACGGCAGTGAGAGGCCCGCGTACCGCAAAAAAAAAAAAGTGTCAAGTTATGGAAGACAAAAACCAGGGTGGAATTTTCTAAAAGAAAGGAAGCTAAAGGGACATGAAACCCAAATAAATTGCAAGATCTTGGATTCAATAATAAAAGAAAAACTACAAGGAATTTTTTGTGTGTGGCAATTAAAGACATTTAAATACAGACTGTATATTTGATCATATAATTGTATCCATGTTAATTAAGTTTCTTGCAGGTGATAATCGTAGAAAGCTTTTCTTCTTAGAAGATACGTGCTGATGTCTGTAACTGACTTTCAAATGGAGAAAGGGAGGGATTACCAAGAAAATGTGGCAAAGTATCAACTGACTTTCAAACATAGAGACAGAGAACAAGAGAAAGAGAAGGAGATTTATGATGCAAAATTAATAATAAGTTAATTTAGTGAAAGAAAAATGAGGATTCATTGTTCGATTCTTTCAAATTATTGATAGGTTTAATACTTTTTTTTTTTTTTCATAATAGAGTTGGGAATAATAATGCAGAAACGTAAGCCTCACTCCAAAGGATTCTGATGATTCCGGTCTTTGGTAGGGTCTGGAAATTTACATTTTATCAAGGGGGTTCTGCTGCAGCAAACTATGGTCCCTGGTCCAGCTGTTTGTTTCTTTGTAAATAAACTTTTATCGTAACCCAGCCACAGACATTTGTTTATATATTATCTGTGGCTGTTTTCATACTACAATAGCAGGTTTGAATAATCTGACAAACTATAGAGCCCTTTGACCTTTGAACCCTTTGACAGTAGAGATGGTCAAAAATATAAAAATATTTCTAACCTGGCCCTTTACAGAAAAAAAGAATGACTCCTGCTCTAGTGTATTCAAATTTAGGAAAGGGACTAGAGCAACTTTAAAAGCAGGGGAAAACTGGAACATAGGCGAAGGGGCATCGGTCTGGCAGATAGTAAACATTTCAATCCATGTTAGCTAACATTATTATACATAAAGGAAACAAACAAAAGAATCAGAATCAACACTTGAATGTGCCTACAATGGGCCAATTTATGTTTTCTCTGTGAAGCAGGAGTTATCCATGTTTCATAAATAGGGAATTGAAACACAGAGAAATAAGCCCATTCTAGGTCACATCAGTTTGGGGTGGAAGAGTTGAAATTCAGACTGAGGCTTGACAAACTCCACATCATGTCCCCTTTCCACTGGGACACCCTGCCACCTTCACTATATTTTAAGCTTCAGTTGATAGAAACTCAGATTTTACATCTGCGGTACTCTGAGTGAGGGCCTTTACAATCATTTTGAGAGGGAAACCCACAAGAGGATCAACCTCTCTTCCAAAGAATGAGTCTTTGGCAGCCGTAACACTGGTATGTCTCACTGGCTTTCTGAAAGGTTAAAAAAACTATAGCTATTCCTTTCAATGTCATCAGCACCAATGCCCCCAAGTAAAGGCAGCTGTAGATTACAGTCAGAGCAAGGGAGTCTTATTTTTTTCACGAATGCAAAACACTTTATTGCCATTTATTTTCTCTCCAGAGAATCAAGTGACTGAAAAATGTGTTTCAGGCTGGTTGGGGATTTCTTTCTTCCCTTCTTCTTTCTTCTTTTTTTTTTTCTTTTTAAGAGAGAATTTTGTTTTCCCCAAAAGAATCAACTTAGAGTGAACTTAGATTCTGTCACAAAAAGTCAATTATAATCAGTGAGCTCTGAAATTTTTTCAAGGCTAAAGTGATTTTACCTTGGGGAAGAGAGAAGCTTATGACCATAGGATGATGATGATAGATAAATATATATGTATTTTTGATGAGGATGTTTATTCTTTACCCCCAAAAGGAAATATGTCCTCTTTCAGTTTTCTGAAAATACTCTGCCCTCTAGTTTTCTATTAAATTTTCCAAATTTTCATAGAGACATAAGTATAGATGAGATATTTCTCCGCAAATACCATGATAAATGATCCCCGTGTTGGATAATAATCAGAGGTGAGAGATATGCAAACCTGGAGAACACAAGCTCCCTGTCAAGAGCCAGTGCTGTTCAGCAACAGGCAGTGATTGCTGTCATTTAGGAAAAGCATAGGAGCCAGATGCTCTGATTTGCCAAAACAATCAAGAAATATACTTTTAAATGACTTTCTAAATTTGGCTCAACCTGTTAGAATGGCTGTTATCAAAAAGACAAGATCTGGGGCTTCCCTGGTGGTGCAGTGGTTGAGAGTCCGCCTTTCGATGCAGGGGACAGGGGTTCGTGCCCCGGTCCGGGAAGATCCCACGTGCCGTGGAGCGGCTGGACCTGTGAGCCATGGCTGCTGAGCCTGTGCTCCGCAATGGGAGAGGCCACAACAGTGAGAGGCCCGCGTACCGCCAAAA
>NW_006778543.1:419471-431592 GCF_000442215.2 Lipotes vexillifer | reverse complement strand
TACCGCCAAAAAAAAAAAAAAAAGACAAGACCTAACAAGTTCTGGCAAGGATGTGGAGAAAAGGGAACGCTGTGCACTGTTGGTGGGAATATAAATTGGTGCACCCACAATGGAAAACAGTATGGAGGTTCCTCAAAAAATTAAAAATAGAACTATCACATAATCCAGAAATCCCACTTCTGAATATATATCCAAAGGAAATGAAATCACTATCTTGAAGAGATATCTGCACCCCCATGTTCATTGCAGCATTATTCACTATAGCCAAGATACACAAGCAACCTAAATGTCCATCAATGGATGACTGGAAAAAGAAAATGTGAGTTATATGTGTAATGGAATATTATTCAGCCGTAAAAAAGAAGAAATCCTGCCATTTGCAACAACATGAATGGACATTGAAAGCATGATGCTAAGTGAAATAAGCCAGACAGAGAAAGAAAGATATTCTATGATTTCATTTACATGTAGAATCTAAAAAAACCAAACTCATAGAAACAGAGAGTAGATTGGTGGATGCCAGAAGGGTGGGGAAGAGTAGGTGAAGGAGGTTAAACGTAGAAGCTTTCAGACATAAGATGAATAAGTTCTGGGGATCTAATGTATAGTATGTGACTATAGTTAACAATACTGTGTTGCGTACTTGAAAGCTGCTAAGAGAGTAGGTCTTTAAAGTTCTTACCATTAAAAAAAAGAGATAACTATGAAGTGATGGATGTGCTAACTAACCTAACTGTGGTAATCATTTCACAATATAAATGTATATCAAATTATCATGTTTTACATCTTAAACTTGCCCAGTGTTATATGTCAGTTATACCACAGTAAAGCTGGAAAAACCTTTCGCTCAAATTTGCATAAAATATTATTTAGCCCCAGAAATAAAATAAATGACAAGCAAAACAAAGACTCCTGCAGGCTGGATTTGAACTTTGGGTCATGACTTTGTACCTCCCACTATACATAACTGAATTGGAGCTCTGGATGTTTATATCAGTCTCTGGGAAGTTGGCATATGTTTGGTCTGTCTTCAGTCTTCAGTACATAATCTGTTACAATCTCATGTTCTCACAGCATAGAATGAAACCTCTGAGCTCCAAGGAGGTCCCATCCCTGCTCATACAGTAAGTGTAATGCTACAAGGTAGGTTTTATGGCAACTAGCCAGTTGGACTTTCTTCTGCTTCAGGGTATGCGCCTTCAGCCTACACCACTGTCCAAACTAGTGACAGAAATAAGATGCTAGACCTTCTGTTTTCTACTGTATTGTTCAACACCAGACTCGATGTTTTTATATTAGGTTCTTGCCAAAAAGGCATGGTGTGGCTATCAGATTGTAATTTTCCACCTCTTTCCCAACTCCTACTTGTCAAGAAGCAAACACTTCCACAAGCTTGCAGCAAAAGCAAATGAAAAGAAACCAACCTGATCGAAAAGTGCTAAAAATGGGACTTGTATAGAGATAAATTTGGGGTTTATTTGAATCTATAGGAGTCTCAGAATTCTCTGCACTTTACATTCTTTGTAAACGTAGTCAACCCAGAGAACATTTCTGGGTAAGTACCTGGACTTTGCTCCCCATAAAGTCTCCTAATATTTTAGAAATTAGCTTTAGCCACTGTAGGCTTAACTTGGGCACAGGAGCAGAGTGTAAGGGGCTAGCAGATCTGGTTCTGAGCAGTCTTGGGAAGTACAGCCTGACCCTCTGTCATCCAGGGGAGGATCAGATTATGTACACATTTCAAGGCTACAAATCCTAACAATGTTCAGACACTGGGCAGTTTCCAGGAGAAACAGCCTACCTCTTTCTTCCTTTCCTAAGTAATCTTAAGAAGTCTAATTTACCCAACCATTCTCAGCTCTTTCATTTTTTACTATATTACTGTTTGAAAATGTTTTCATGTAGATGATGGCAGTTGAACCTCAAAATGTCCCAGAAAGGTAGGCAGGTTTTGTTAAGCATTATTTTCTGACAAGAACCCAAGGTTGTGTGACTTTACCAAGGTTGCCAAGGTTATTATAACTCAGCTTTTCTGAGTCAAACTTGAGCATTTTTCTTCAGTATCTGGAGAATCATGCTCTATACAGCCCTGTACCAGTTCTGCTGAGGCCATCAACTTTTAAACGTGATTCCCGTCTTTCTCACCTTTTACCATAATATTGTCTAAATATTCCAATAATTTCAGAAACAGTTACTGACTAATCCATAAACAGCCTGTGCTAGACACTTTTATGGGGTTAAAAAAAAATAGGAGTTGGTTTGTGATCTCAAAGGATAGACAATTTGGATTTGAAAGAAAAGGATTATGTGAAACTACCAAAGAAGAGAGGTCAAGCTAAGAATAATATTTAGATCTCATAGCATGAATCAAGCACAGAGCTAAGCACTTTACATAATTATCTGATTTAATCATTGGAACAACTTTCCAGGGCAACTGTGATTATCCACCCGACAACGGAGGAAACTATTACGTACCTTGCCCAAGGTCATAGGTGGCAAATGCCAGAGCTGGGATTCAGCTGCACCTCTGCCAGATGTCAAAGTCCTGGAGAGTTTCACCGTGCCATTCTGACCCCGTGAACACAAAGGAGCCCATCGCGATAGGGACTGAACCCTTCAGTGTCCAGGAAAATGTGGAAGGTGGGCACCCTCAGAGAACGACAGGGTCAGAACAGTAAGTGTTGTATTGGAACTTGAAAGAAACGGAGAGCAGGACTGGTGCAGACCCAGTGGTTTGAGGAGGGCACAGCGGGGTTGGAAAAGCATGAGTAATAAGTGGGTGATTGGTTCAAACTAAGTGATGCATGGTCTCTCTCAGAGGTCAGATGGTTTACCTCGCTGGAGAGCTGTGGGTTAGTATGGCGTGTTCTCAGAGCTGGATTTACAGCTGTGCCTCTTTGCTCTAAAGGGGAGCTTGTTGCTTTTGCCAGGTGCCCTATCTTCCTGAGTTCAGGTATTCCCTGAAGTGGATGAAAAGCAAGATTTTGCAGCATCCGTGGGAGAAGAGGGAAGGGGCTTCCCTGAATAAGGCAGAGTGGGTTGAACCATGCTGTTTCTTAGGGGACAGTGAAGGAGCCTATAAGAGGCCTCTGGAGGGTTTTATACATGCTTGCCTCACAACACCAGGCTTTGCATAGGTTCTTACAAACAAGTTCTTCAAATTGTGTACCTACCAAAATTATGGCCCACAGATGCACTTTGCAAAGCCAGAGCTTGGTTTTGTAGACTCCACTTTCTCTAGTATTTCCTTTGTATTCTGAGACTTCAGTTGCTTCTGAGAGGTGCTTCCAGGAGCTCTAAAAAATGTATTAGCCAGAGTCAACCTTGTGAGCTAAAGACGGCCCCAGGCTGGGGAAACCTTATTGCTGGTTTCTGAGGTTTCTTATTGCTGAGGACGCTGCCCCTCTCAACCATTTCAAAAGGGATTCAACTCTGACATAGCATGACAGTAGGATGGTAGAGCCTGTAGGGCTTTCTGCAAAGTCTTCACTTAAGAGTAATGGTTTCTCACTAGGAAATGTGGTGCTGTTGGAGATCTTGGGCTCTGGGTGAGGATTCACACCAGCTTGGAGAGGCCTAGGGTTATACAACCTATTCCTCTGACTCACAGAGGAGATATGACTTAGGAAAGAAGGGCTATAGTTTTTCATTCTGTCACTTAACCCTTTTGGATGAGTGTGTCCAAACCTGCCCACCAGAGCCCCTCTCCCAGCTTACTTACAAGGGCAGTTGGAACCAGGGCACTCAGGCCAAGATGCCAGCTGAGTGGCTGGTGTCAGAAGTCAGAAAGAGATTAAATTACAGCAGGAGTCCCTATGTGTGGTGACCCAAGGCACACGGAGCCAGAGTCCTTGAGGAAACGGCAAGATTCAAATACTGGAAGGACGTAAACAAAAAACACCACATTAAAAAAATTTTTTAAAGAAAAAACAGATAAATGATAAATTTCCCAGAAGCTTCTCAGCCCCACTAACAATAAAAATTAAAATAATAAAGCATTTTGTTTTTAATCTCTCAGGCTGGCAAAGATTTAAGACATTTGATAATACTCAATCTTAAAGATAGTGTAAGGAGATTGAACTCGCTTTCCCTATCAATGGGCTATACATTGAAACAAAATTTTTGGAGAGCTTTTCAGCACTATTTATGATGCTTGTGGACTTTGACCCAACTCTTTTTTTTTCAGGAATTTTTTGACAGATATACTCACACAAATGCACAAAGGTACTGTGTTTTTTATAATAGTAAAAAACTGGAAACAATATATTTGTCCATGAATAGGGAATACAATGCAAACATTTTTAAGGATGTCAAAATCATATTAAGTCAAAAGGTACGAATTTCCAGTTTTAAGGCAAAGTCCTGGGGATGTAATGTACAATATGGAGTATTGTATATTTGAAAGCTGCTAAGAAAGTAGATCTTTAAAGTTCTCATCAGAAGAAAATAAATTTGTAACTATGTGTAATGATGGATATGAACTAAACTTATCATGGTAATAATCGTTTCAAAATATATTCATGTATCAAATCATTATGTTGTACACCTAAAGTGAATACAATGTTATATGTCAGTTACATCTTAATAAAATAATAATATTAAGTCAAAAAAGCAAATAATAGAATAGTACCTATAGTAGGAGCTTTTTGTATAAAACAACAATAGGATATGCATATCCATATGTGTCTCTCTTTCTCTCTCTACATATATCTATGTATATTTTTCCATGCATGGAACATATCTGAAAGGATACATGTACAACCGTTAATAATGATTGAGGGCTTCTCTGGTGGTGCAGTCGTTAAGAATCCATCTGCCATTGCAAGGGACGTGGGTTCAAGCCCTGGTGTGGGAAGATCCCACATGCCGTGGAGCAACTAAGCACATGCGCCGCAATTACTGAGCCTGTGAGCCACAACTACTGAGCCCACGTGCTGCAGCTATTGAAGCCCACGTGCCTAGAGCCCGTGCTCTGCAACAAGAGAAGCTACCGCAATGAGAAGCCCACGCACCTCAAGGAAGAGTATCCCCCGCTCACCGCCACTAGAGAAAGCCCACGCGCAGCAATGAAGACCCAAAGCAGCAAAAAATAAAAATAAATTAAATAAATTAAAAAAATAATGATTGACCCTAGAAATCATAGTGAAACCAACATGTTAAGGAACATTTTGAGTTTTACTTTATTGACTTATGTGCAGTTTAACGTTTTTAATAGAGAACGTTTATTTCTTTTATAATTAAACAATATATATATATACATATATATATATATTTTTTGCGGTACACGGGCCTCTCACTGTTGTGGCCTCTCCCGTTGCGGAGCACAGGCTCCGGACGCGCAGGCTCAGCGGCTGTGGCTGACGGGCCCAGCCGCTCCGCGGCATGTGGGATCTTCCCGGACCAGGGCACGAACCCGTGTCCCCTGCATCGTCAGGCGGACTCTCAACCACTGCGCCACCAGGGAAGCCGTAAACAATATTTTAAATGAACTTATAAAGGATAAAATAGTAACTTTATACTAGGAAGATCAAGTGCTATCAACATCAAGTCCAAAGCATCAAAGATACTAATGATGATAATATTAATAATAACAGCACACAGATAGCACTTCTGTGTTTCAGACACTGTTTAGCAATACATTAACTCATTAAGCCTTCCAATAATCCTATGAAGTAGTTACTATTTTAGTGATGAGGACCTGAAGCTTAAAGAGGTTAACCTACTTTTGGACACACGGTTAGTAAGAGGTTGAACAGGTATGGGTGGGTCACGGGTTTCTGCTCTTGACCTCTATCCTACACTGTGTCCCTATGTAAGATGGAAGACCATGAAGTTCATAGCTGAGCTGAGAACTGATCTTACAAATGGGAGCCAGGAAGTTGCAGTAACAGTCTCAGAGTTGCCCCTGATCACCTTTACTCACCGCTAGGTACTTGGTGGTCCATGATTTGAACTTCCTCAGAAAGTCAGAGATTCAATACATCTGCCCATATGAGTTTGGCTAACTTGATGATTGTATCAGTTGTAACAATTGATGATTGTTAGACTTTGGGGAGGGGTGGGGGGGTGGTCAGCTGTGTATAATAGTAACCCAATAAAGTGGTTGCTTAAGTAAGATAAAGATTTATTTTTTGCCCACATATAAAAAGTCCAGAGGAAGTCCAGAACTAATTTGATGGCCAACTGAAATTAAGGACCGATGCTCCTTCCAGCTCTCTACCCACCATCCCTTGTGTGTGGCCTTCATAGTCATGTTCAAAGTGGCTACTGGAGCAACAGCCATAGCATCTTTATTTCAAGGAGAAAGAGACAATAAGAAGGGAGAGCAGGGATGCACACCAGATACCTAAGTATGCTTCTTGAAAGCTACTGAATACAGTTTGCCTTGTATATCATTGTTCAGAACATAGTCATTTCTTCACAAATGGCTGTAAGGAAGCTAGGAAAATTCATCTTTTTTCTAGACAGTCATTTGCCTGGGTAACAGTTTTGGGTTCTATTACTAAGAAAGAAAGGGAGAATGGATTTTAGGATAAGCGACTAACAGTTCTGCCAAAAAGGAACCATTCCTGGGTGTCAGAAAAAATGGAGTTCTCATCATTATAGTTTCGAAATACCAAAGGCCATTCTGCCAATGGCTTTGATCTGAGTAGTTGAGCAAGGGGCGTTTTGAGGACACTGGGCACCTAAGTGTGCAGATAGGTAAGAGGTGCTGAGCAGGCACAACAGACTCTAAGGAAGAATGGAAGTGCTCAGAAAGTAAGTTCTACCCCTTCACCATTATCACAAGTGTCAGACTTGAACTTTGACAATTTTACTTTATTTGGGCCTTTCCTACAAGGAGGCTTCCATACCACCATGTCTACTAAAGCCTTTAACTTCTCCTCTTTGGAAAATGGAAGGAATGTTTTAGGGCTCACCCAACACCTCCATGAAGGACCATTTTTTGAAGTCAGCACTTTGCTTATTATCAGTCTCCCCGTCTGGACTTATAAAGGAATGAACTTATTAACTCAGAGGAATGTGCCTGGGAATAACAAGGTAAAAACAAAATGGGCTGGAAGAGCAAGAAGTAAAGTTCTGCCAAGTGTTTCAGAGTCACATCAGGGCAGAGAGACTGTGATGGGTTCTAACTGGCACCAGCATCAGTCATGACTTTTTAAAAAATATTTTTATTTACTTATTTATTTGGTTGCACCCGGTCTTAGTGGTGGCAGGCGGGCTCCTTAGTTGTGGCACGTGAACTCTTAGTTGCGGCATGCATGTGGGATCTAGTTCCCTGACCAGAGATCAAACCTGGGCCCCCTGCATTGGGAACGCAGAGTCTTATCCACTGCGCCCCCAGGGAAGTCCCAGCCATGATGTGCTTACTTTCAGCTATGTGGCACTCTGGGAAGGTGAGAAATTGTTTTCTACCTTAGAAGACATCAAAGAAAAGCCAGTAACTCACTTTAATAAAAACCAACTAAAACCAACAAAGGTCCCCACCATCACAAAGGAGAAGGAAAACTGCAAGCAAGCATCAGAGAGGAAGTTGGGTAGAACATGATTTAAAGCGGGGATCGGCAGTGGATGGTCTGAGGGCCAAATCTGGCCTAGCACCTGTTTGAATATGGCCTGTATTTTTATGGCTAAGAATGGCTTTTAAATGTTTAAATACCTGAAAAAATTCAGAAGAAGAAGAATTGACTTTAGTGCCACAGAAAAATTATATAAAATTCCAATTTCCGTGTCCATAAATGAAGTTTAATTGAAACACAGCAGTGCTCACTGATTTATGCAGGTTCTCTGGCTTTTTTCATACTATTCCAGCAGAGTTGAGAGTATTTGCAAAGTCTAAAATATTTGCTATCGGTCCCTTTACGGAAAAAGTTTGCTGAATCCTGATTTAAGTACCAAAAAAAAAAGAAAGTGCATATGCCTCATCACTGATAAGATGTATGAGCTGGAAAAAAATAATTTACTTTTTGAATCTCAGTGTCCTCCGTGTTCAGATGGGAGTAATAGTCTACTTCATAGATTGTCATGAGGATTAAATGAGATAATTCATGTAAAGCATGTGCCTAGAACATGGCGCATTGTCAATAAATGGTAGTTTTTGTTGTTATTTATTGCCTTGATGGCTAAATTTTAATTCTCATTGAAGACTCAGCTTGCTTCTAGAGCTTTCTTTGAACCCCTCAAGTTGGACTAGGTGTCTTTTTCTGTGTTCCCCTAGTACCCAGTGCTTTTCTCAGTCACTACCTACCACTTCATATTGTAATTATATGTTTGTGTGCCTGGTCTCTCCTATGAGCCATGAGTTTCTTGAGTGAAGGGACCATGATTATTTGTTATGGGTATTTATAGTCCCAGTAGCTCACAGTGAACATGACACAGTAGTGTTGGACTTTTAAGGGACCCCGCAGCCAGGCTGGAAGATGTTGCTTCCTAATACTGAACCCTAGGATTAGACAGACATACTCACTCATCCACAGAGTCTTTGGTCCAAGACAGCTTCTCCAATCCCCATCACAGAGGCAGGGCTAACCCAATAGTTCTTAAGGAACGGAGCTGTCCTGTCTCTTCTCCCACGCTCCTCAGTTGCATAAATCATTTCTCTGCTGGGAAGGAGTGAGTAAAAGGGTAGGGAAGGAGGCCAGGAGTGTTACTTTAGTGGGACGACCTTTCTGTGGAAACATGAAGCAGTGGAGGATGTTTCTGTTCAGCAAGTGGCTGCTCCTTATATGAAAACCAAATAAATGACTCCGTAGGAATGGGACTCTACGTTACCTCATTGCCTTCACTGTGCTCTAGAAATTTGTCATACTTGCCATGTGAAAACCAGTGGTGCTTTAGGCAGTCACGTAAGCCATAGAGCTGTATGGGAAATATAGGGAAGGGCTTCTCAACTGAAGAGGATCAAAGGAGAGAAGGCTAGAAATGGATACAAATAATTTTTTTAGTGGGTGAAGCAAAAAATTGAGTTCTGTCAACATGGGGATGTGTTGAGGGCACCAGGGTCTCACCCCCACTCTGTCTCATCTTTGCATTTATTTTTCTTCAAATAGAAGCTGACTTTGCAGACTTCGTGGGACGAGCAGTAATTTGCAGACTCTTTCCACATTAGAATTCGTAGGGAACTGAACAGTCTTGCCATCAAAATTCCTCATACAGAAGGGTAAAGAAAATAGGTGCACTGACTTTTTGTCTGATTAAAAGATGTTTGAAATGTACTGGATTGCATTCTGCTTGTCTGTTGCATGTACCATTGAAGGTTCAGACCATGACTACGAGGTCTGTTTGTTTGCTGTTGAGATAGTAGCCATGTTGATAGACAAATTTAGATGGGCAGCCTGAGAAAGCGATGGAGATAACTTAAATTTGGCAGACCTTGGGAAAGGTGGGGCCGATATAAATCTAACTGAATACTCTTCATTCATTAACTCATTTACATAATCTATATTTATTGAGCCACGTCCAATACTGTTTACTAGAGACAGATTAAAAAACAAAGGCGCCATTATTTAAATCTGTGGTTTTCACAGTGTTGGTCCCAGGTTAATTGGTTAAAATTTTAATTTTCTTTTTTTTCCTCCTTGTTGTACCGCATCTTGCCTCCTGTACCAGGTAGGAGACAGAGCCTTAGTAAAAGCAACCTGACGTCAATAATGCTTTCTGTCGTTTATAAAATACTGTGGGTATTTAAAAATATCGTGCCCCAGAGAAAGAGGTGAGATGATGAAGGTTTTTGAGGGCCAGGAAATGAGATTCCCCTGAAAGTGGAAAAGGAGAAAGATTTGTGTGTCCCCAGACCCGTGGGCATCTGTATACCATATACTGCTCTGTGCCTGTCCCTAAAGAGGAGACAAGGACTTAGAAGTTAGGACTATGATGAGTGCCTGAGGAGGTGGAAACTCTATTGTGAAGGTTCTCAGCTTTAGAAAGAGTTCCCAGACTCCATGAGTGGCACATTAAACTACAATGAACTTGAGCTCTGAGACTTCGGTGGTCCTCACATAGACTGGCAATTAGAAGCCCTTCCCTGTATCTTTAGATCCCATACTGTGGTGCAAACCTGGGACGGAGAGGAGACCCCAGTAATGCTTGAGATTGAATAGTCTGCCAACCTGGTGGGTTGGAGTAGAGAATCAAATTAAGTTGAATTTAAGAGAAACAAGGGAACTGATATTTCTTACAGTTCTTATTCTATGTATTCTGCATCACGTACATCTCCTTTCTCAGCATCCCACTCTCTTGACAAGTAATCTGAAGAACAGGTAACTTTTTAGATTCCCAATAACTTCCCAAAGCTCCCACCGCCATGGATTTGGGGGCAGAAAAATGTTCCTCTTCTTATAGGGAGTATGACAAGGTCATCTGTGGTATCAAGTGGACTATGGAAGCTGATGCTTTTTTCCTTAGGAATGATTCATCCTGTGGAAAGCAATAATGTCTCCTCAGTCTAACACCTTGTTTCTGTGGGTACAATTTAGAATTAGCTGGGAAGGCTAAGAGGCTAAAACTGAGCTATGATTCCTCCTGCCCAAGTCCAGAAAAGGACAGAACCAATATCACTAGTAGCAACAAACATCAAAGCTAACAAAGGCAAATATTGACTTCTGTCCAAAGGGCAGAAGAGGATCCCAAACAAGACATGATACTAAAGATCAGAAGCCAAAAGTAAACTGGACTTGAAAGAAGTTTGGAAATAAATTACAAAGGAATCTGGAAAACTGTTTTCCAGGGAAGCTCTCAGTGTTTGCTAGATGGAGGCTATTTTTCAGTTTTCTCCACTGATCACACTAACTTCTTATTTATTTTATAGCACAAAAGCAACAACTGGTAACAAAGATTTAAGAAAAATTCATGAACAAAATATACTAATGGGACTTCCCTGGTGGTGCAGTGGTTAGGAATCTGCCTGCCAATGCAGGGGACATGGGTTTGAGCCCTGGTCCAGGAAGATCCCACATGCCTCAGAGCAACAAATTTCGTGCACCACAACTACTGAGCCTGCGCTCTAGAGCCTGCGAGCCACAACTACTGAGGCTGCGTGCCGCAACTACTGAAGTCCATGTGCCTAGAGCCTGTGCTCCGCGATAAGAGAAGCCACTGCAATGAGAAGCCCGCACACCACAAGGAAGAGTAGCCCCCGCTCGCCACAACTAAAGAAAGCCTGCGCGCAGCAACGAAGACCCAACGCAGCCAATAAATAAATGAATGAATGAATGAATAAAACAAAAACAAAAAAAAAATAGTTAAAGAAAATTCTTTTATTTGACTTTCCCCCTCTGAAAATTGAGAAGAAACAATTATTTTATATATATATATTTTAGTGGTAGATCACCACTGTCTAGTTCCAAGAACACCAGTGTTTAGAGAGAAATTTTGAAAACAACTCTCCTTTACTTTGTTACACAGCCCCAGGTGGTCCCTCTCTCTCTGCTTTTACTGCTTCCTGATGGGTGTGGAGTAAACTATGTGACAGGCACCATCTTTGGCACAAAAGACATAGAAATGAGAAGTCCCTAGTCTAGAGCACTGTCCAGTAAAAATACAATGCAAGCCACTCATGTAAGCCACATGAAAGGAAACAGATGAAAGTAATTTTAATAATATATTTTATGTATACGTATATATTTATTTAATTCAATGCATAAATATTATTTTAACTTATAATTGATATAAAAATTACTGAGATAGTTTATATATATATATATATTTTTTTTTTTTAGTAAATTTGTGAAATCTAATGTACATCTTAAGCTTATAGTTTATATAGTATAGTATATAATGATCTCAATCATTACTAGCCACGTTTTACATATTCAATAGCCACATGTGGTCAGTGGGTACCATACCAGGCAGGGCAAGTCTACAGGAGCTCACTTTATACCCGCACACCACAAGGTCATGAGAACTCCTTGAGGACATGAACTGAGTCTGCCTTGTTTGCCATCATGTCTTCAGTGCCTTTTTCAATGCCTGGCATGTAGGAGGTGTCAATACTTGTTGAGTGAATAAGTAGAGTTTTCAAGTTTCTCCTCTGTGGTTTTAGTAAATAAGTCACTCCATGTAATCACTTGCTGCATTTGCAATTGACACTTCTTTTTTTTTTTTTTTTTTTTTTTTTTTTTTT
>NW_006778543.1:391936-419403 GCF_000442215.2 Lipotes vexillifer | reverse complement strand
TCTCCCATTGTGGAGCACAGGCTCCGGACGAGCAGGCTCAGCGGCCATGGCTCACGGGCCCAGCCGCTCCACGGCATGTGGGATCTTCCCAGACCGGGGCACGAACCCGTATCCCCTGCATCGGCAGGCGGACTCTCAACCACTGCGCCACCAGGGAAGCCCGCAATTGACACTTCTATTGCTTTGTTTTGTATCTCATTCAGTCGTGATCACTCCTAGAGACCAAATAGTTTTCACAAAGCTCTGGATAGCTCTCAGCACCTGTTACTTCGCTGTGGACCATGGGAAGAGGGGTTGTGATGACCGAATCCAATGTGCCATTTTTTGCTATCCTTTGGATACTTAGTTTGTTATATCAAATACAGAATTAATATTATTTGTAATATCTGAATTTTTATGAGCTATTTTGAGCACTATTAGTTCATCAAAGCTTTATTTTCTATTATTTTGTTTTGAGAATGTTTGTTATGTTTCTATGTGTTGTGTTGTTATAGCTTAGGGCCGATCATTTTCCAAAGGAATTTACCTCCAATTTTCTAACATGAGTCATTGGAAAATTAGCAATTGAAAATGACATCAAAACAGTTTAGATACTCAGTTTCTATTTGATTCCATGAAGATTCCATCAAGCCCTCTGAGGTGGACACACCCTATGGGGACACCTCAGTGAATGACACTCATGTAATTCCCTCCTCTTGAGTGTAGGAAGAGGTAGTGGCTTCCTTATAACCAATAGAATATGGTAAAGGTGATGGGATATCATACCTTTGATTAGGCTGCATCATATAAGACTTTGTCAGTGAGAGAGACTCTCTTCCTGGCTCTGAAAAGCAAATCGCCATATTGTGAACTGCCTAAGGAGAGAGCCATATGGTGGGGAACTGTGGGCAGCCTCTAGGGTGTGAGGGTGACATCTAGCTACCAGCCAGCAAAGAGCTGGGACCCTTCCTCATACAACCACAAGGAAATTAGTTCTACCAATAACCTGCATGTGCTTGGAAGTGAATTCTTTTCCAGCTAAGCCTCCAGGTGAGCACATGGCGGTAGATGTCTTAACTGTATCCTTGTCAGACCTCGAGCAGAGGACCCAGCTAAGCCTTGGCCAGACTCCTGACCCATGTAAATTGTGAGATAATAAATATGTGTTGTTTTCAGCCATCAAGGTACATAATACACCCTTCTTATAATTTGATCCTAAGTCACCTTTTTAAAAAGGCTGAAATGTTAAAGTGTAAGTATATGTATATGTGTATTTTGGGAACCTCAGTTCCCACTGTTCCCCTGGGCATATTTAATGCTCCAATCATACTGAATTTATACAGTTCTCCAAATCCTATTTCATAACTCTGCTGGGATGCCCCTTGTTACCCTTGTCCACCTACACTACTCCTACTCAGATTTCAATCTTACTGCAAATACCTCCTTCAGAAATCTTCTCTGAGCTTCCCAAGTAGAATTGATCACTCTTTTTTTCCCCTGCCATCACTGCTTTATAACTGTGGATCTACATGTCAGCCTCCCCTCTGAACTTGGGACCATTATGTTATATTCACCTCTTATGTACCCAACACCTAGTGCAATATGTAAAGGTAAACATCCAAATTTTGAATTACAGACACACCTGCAGCCCCCTAAAATGCATCTAATTAACTTCCTTGATGGTAGAGAGTTTCTTGGCCCAGCTATTTAAAATTCCTTATTTAGGCACAGTGAAATTTATTATAGTATGGAACCTCGTAAACCAACCTGATCGATTTTTGAAATTAAGAAATAAGGCTTCTGTTTAGAAACCAGATTCTCAACATTATATATCATCAGATTTTTTAAAATTTCATTTAGATTTATGCTATATATGAACCATATGGATTATCCTGGGATAGAATCTGATTGTTGACAATTATTTAGGTGTTTTTCATTGCTCTCAGTTTTTTTGACTCTGGGGCACCATTTCATAAATGGGTACTTAGCCCATTCAAGGGCCTCTGGATCCACAAAAAAGTTAACCGAACACCCCCAAATGCCTACTTTACAACTAGCAAATTGCTCATATACTAGGCTGTTTTATTATGGAACAAGGACTTCAAAACTAATTCTTTTGAAAAGAGACATTTGGATTAAATTTATTTCTAGAATATTCTCTTAGAACAACCTTTTTTTTTTTTTTTAAACAACTGTCATGAAAAGGTTTATTTTTAGATTTAAGGTTTATAAGAGCTGTAGTGTACTTGGCTCTCTATGCTAGATTTTTATAGCCCTCTCACTTTTCTCAGAAGAGAAGGCTATTAATGTTGCCTTCCAAATAGTTTTGATTCTGTAGGGAAGATTTATTAAAAAATCATTTTAGCCCTTGGGAAAAAATTAAGTCAGTTCAAATGCCATATCAAATATTTGATATCCAATGAAATACAGAGTGGATAAAAATATAATTTTGAAAAAAAATGCCAAAGAATCTTTGGATAACATTTTAGAGAGCATAATATTCTCTTTGCATGTTAGAAAAGAACCTGAGAGAAACTTTCTTGTTACCGCTAAGTTACTTGTTACTGTTATTTTCATTTAAATGCTGAAAAAAATCATTTAATAGTTCTTTCCCCTCTATAGACATAGAATAGAACTAGCGTAAAACCATATTCATAGGAGAGTTGTTGGGAACAGACTACTTCAGTAAGGTCTAGTCTGCTGAGAAATATGAAAATATTTTTCTTATATATAGAAACAATGATATGGAAACAATGAGAATAATGGATTTTCTCTTGTGGTTCACACACAAGCAACTTTCTATTTTCAGAAGGTGCCCAGCATTGCCAAAATGTTCACTTTCATTGCAGTGACTTTTCATTGCTGTTGTAACAGTAAAATTATATATATTTCTGCCTATGAAGTCTTTATTTATGAACTCATAAGTAGGATGCCTCCAGTCATTAATGCAAAGGTGAAATTGTTCTTTCATGGCAGGTGGGCCAATTAGCATCTTTAAAAGGAGCCATCATTACATTAACAAAAAACTGCGTTTGCTGATGAATAATGATTTCATCTCAAAAAGCACTTTGAAAACATTGTTTAATTAGTATGACTCAGAAGACTCAAATAAAAATATGTTCTCTGCTCTTAGACTTTTAGTTCAACAGAAGCACTTTGGGAAGCAAAGAATGATCAGTAGGAAAATTACATTTCTCATTTGCCAGTTGTAAGGCCAGTTGCAATACAACTTTTTTACAACTGTTTGTGCCAGAATGAGGAAAACTTACATTTTACTATGGGAAAAATATTTTAAAATAATAGTCATACTTTTATATCTGGAAACATGGTGGGATATCAGATAGCCTGAAGTGAGAGAGTGGCATTGACACATATACACTACCAAATGTAAAATAGATAGCTAGTGGGAAGCAGCCGCATAGCACAGGGAGATCAGCTCGGTGCTTTGTGACCACCTAGAGGGGTGGGATAGGGAGGGTGGGAGGGAGGCTCAAGACGGAGGGGATATGGGGATACATGTATACGTATAGCTGATTCACTTTGTTATACAGCAGCAACTAACACAACATTGTAAAGCAATTATACCCCAATAAAGATGTTAAAAAAAATTATAGACAACATCCTTTTGAGTTCATAGCTTAGCTTATCAATGAGTAAGGGTAGATATGAGGTGCCAATGGAGCTGTAAAAAAGTGACTTGATATTATAGGACTGTGGAAGTCCTGAAGTTGGTGGTTGTCGGTCTTAGTAACCTAGGGTGTTAGGTGCACATACTGGGACAGGACAAAACGAACCTACATGAGAAAAACGTTTATAACTGAGACCACTGTATTAAGTCTGACCCTTCAAGGGCTACCATTTTAGTGAAAGGGTAGATTAGACACAAATGAACCATTGACACAGTAAGATGACAAGGAACCTTGTCTGTCATCCTGGACTCTGAGTGGGAACAAAGTTCCTTCTGATAAATTTAACCATTGGCATGTTCGCACTTGGATAAGAGATTGTACTTTTTACTGCCTGCATGGTTTGAGGATTCCATGATGACAAATTAACACAAAAATAGTTCTGGCATTTTTCAGAAGGCCAAATTTTTCTTCTGAAGGATGTACTCTCAACTATGATGCATAAGATTTTTACTGAGAAATTCTTTCTGAAGAAAAACTTACAATCATAAATCATAAATCAATTTAAGAAAATAGTTATCCTGAGAATCAGCAGACACAACAAATAGCAGGAATTCAAATGATGAAATAAAGGCATTTAAGATAATTAAAGAACTACAAAAGAACTTTAGAAAAAACTAAAAATAAGAAGCTATAAAAAATAACAGGCTAATCTGAAAATGAATCAAATAGAACTTCTGGAAATATAAACTGGAGTCATTTATATTAGAAACTCAATAGATAGGTTAAATTGTAGATTAGTTACATTGAAAGAGAGAACAGGGGAAAGTAGAAGGTAGAGCTGAGGAAATTATCAGAACGGAGGGGTAAGTAGATACTACAAAGAGAGGTTAAAGAGATGCAAGTTAGGATGAAGAGGCCTAACATATGTCAAAAAGGAGTACAGGGGCTTCCCTGGTGGCGCAGTGGTTGAGAGTCCGCCTGCCGATGCAGGGGATACGGGTTCGTGCCCCGGTCTGGGAAGATCCCACATGCCGTGGAGCGGCTGGGCCCGTGAGCCATGGCCGTTGAGCCTGCTCGTCCGGAGCCTGTGCTCCACAACGGGAGAGGCCACAGCAGTGAGAGGCCCACATACCGCAAAAAAAAAAAAAAAAAAAAAAAAAAAAAAAAAAAAAGAAAGAAAGGAGTACAGAAGGAAAAGAGGGAGAATAAGAAAGAAGCAATGTTTGAAGAGAAAATGGGTGAGGATATTCCAGAATTGATGAAAGGCACGGATTCTCATATTTGAAAGTGTAAGAAGAACATAACAGTGCTACTGAACCAAACTTGGGCCCACTAATCCAACATGCAGCAAAGCCAATCTACTGACACTGGGTTGTAATAAAGGAAAATATAGCATTTATTGCAGGTGCCAAGCAAGATGAATAGGCAGCTTGTGTTCAAAAGACCTGAACTCTTTAATGGCTTTCAGGGAAGGGTTTTTAAAGACAGTGTGAGGGACAGGGTCACAGGGTGTGTGGTCAGCTTATGCACAGTTCTCTGATTGGTTGATCATGAGGTAACAGGGTGATGATTTGAGAATTTCAATCATTAACCTTCTAGTTTAACCAGGCTGAGGTCTATGTGCTGGTGATCAGCATGCAGTTAACTTCTTCCACTGGTGGGGGGGTTTGGTATCTGCAAAACAACTTAAGGATATTATCTATGGCCCTTGAGGAGGAACTAAATGTCCTTGACTTGCTTGATGGCTACAGTATTATAATTTTGTCTTGCTTGACAGTTTTCTTTTGTTTCTGCATTGTCTCACTTCTCTGATTAAATTTGCTCTTTGGAACTGGCGGAAGGCCTAGGAGGCTAAAGTTTTTCTACAAGTAAGAAGGGGGAGACACAGGGAGTCTGTCCCCAGGAAGGTCCCACAGGGACTTGCTTGGTTTCAACAGAAGTGGGGAGGGGCTAGATACATCACTGTCAAACTGCCGAATAGCACAGACACAGAGATGATCTTAAAAGCAGCTAGAGGGCTTCCCTGGTGGTGCAGTGGTTAAGAATCCTCTTGCCAATGTAGGGGACACGGGTTTGATCCCTGGTCCGGGAAGATCCCACATGCTGTGGAGCAACTAAGCCCCTGTGCCACAACTACTGAGCCCACGTGCTACAACTATTGAAGGCCTAGGAGGCTAAAGTTTTTCTACAAGTAAGAAGGGGGAGACACAGGGAGTCTGTCCCCAGGAAGGTCCCACAGGGACTTGCTTGGTTTCAACAGAAGTGGGGAGGGGCTAGATACATCACTGTCAAACTGCCGAATAGCACAGACACAGAGAGGATCTTAAAAGCAGCTAGAGGGCTTCCCTGGTGGTGCAGTGGTTGAGAGTCCGCCTGCCGATGCAGGGGACGCGGGTTCGTGCCCTGGTCCGGGAAGATTCCACATACCGCGGAGCGGCTGGGCCCGTGAGCCATGGCCGCTGAGCCTGCGCGTCCGGAGCCTGTGCTCCGCAACGGGAGAGGCCACAACAGTGAGAGGCCCGCGTACCGCAAAAAAAAAAAAGCAGCTAGAATGCCAATAAGAGAACATCCTCTAAACACTCCAGGGTGCAGAGGCAAGCCACACGCATGATACAGGTGGTGGCCAGGCATGCAGTTCTGCAGGACAGGTGGAGCGCTGGTGTGGGTGAGGGGTTACCATAGATTGTTCCTGTCTGGAGGGCTGTGGCATCAGGAGGGCTGCTGGAGACAAACTTCTCAGAGCAGGGGCAAGCAGTGAGAGTCAGGATGCCAGAGTGTGTGAGAAGTCTGGTACATGGGCCACAGGTCATAGGAGACAGATCTCCAGGGGGAGGGAGTATTGCAGAGGGAGTTAGGGTGCCAGTGTGGGCAGAACACACAGTGTCCCTATTGAGACCATGACAAGTGATCACTAGGCTAAACCAAAAAGCCATATATGTTCTGGGTGTGTGGCTAGGGCCAAACACCATTGAATGTCTTAATGCCTGTACCCCTCACTCACAGTACATCCAGATAAGACAGGAGCTCTCCTCTGTACTGAAGTGCCCCATCCATGCCCTCCATCCAGAAAGCTTAACTCATTGTAAAGAAGAAATATTGAAAGGAATTTCTTCCACTATTGCAGAGCAAATATTGAAGGGTGAATTTCGAGCTAGGAAGCAATAAATGGATAGCTGACATAATAAACTTTAGATAAAAGGAAGTTGAATATAGAAGAAAGAAGTGTGATCCAAGAAATTAGGTGTGTTTTAAAAAAAACAGCAGACAGTACTGTGGGCAAATCTCAGTGGCAATGGCTGTATATAAAACAATAAAGATAACAGTGATTCATTTGATGGGTGTAAAGCAAGATGGAAGTAAAATACTGGAAAACTAATACATATAAAAAGGAGAGGCATGATAAGAAAAGTTTTCAAAATCTCTTTAGTGTTATGGAAAGAAGGAAGAGATTAACTTTTTTTGGAGTCATGTTTTACTCCTTTCTTTATCTCATACTCCAAGTGTATTTAATCTGTTTGCAAATCTTGCTAGCTATATCTTTAAGCCGTATTTGAATACATTCATCTTACTACCTTCTCTGATACCATTCTGGCCTGGGCTCCTATAGTTTTTTCTTTTTACATCTTTATTGGAGTACAATTGCTTTACAATGGTGTGTTAGTTTCTGCCTTATAACAAAGTGAATCAGTTATACAGATACATATGTTCCCATATCTCTTCCCTCTTGCGTCTGCCTCCCTCCCACCCTCCCTATCCCACCCCTCTAGGTGGTCACAAAGCACCGAGATGATCTCCCTGTGCTATGCGGCTGCTTCCCACTAGCTATCTATTTTACGTTTGGTAGTGTATATATGTCCATGCCTCTCTCTCGCTTTGTCACAGCTTACCCTTCCCCCTCCCCACATCCTCAAGTCCATTCTCTAGTAGGTCTGTGTCTTTATTCCTGTCTTACCCCTAGGTTCTTCATGACATTTTTTCCCTTAAATTCCATATATATGTGTTAGCATATGGTATTTGTCTTTCTCTTTCTGACTTACTTCACTCTGTATGACAGACTCTAGGTCCATTTACCTCATTACAAATAGCTCAATTTCATTTCTTTTTATGGCTGAGTAATATTCCATTGTATATATGTGCCACATCCAATAGTTTTTTACACGTACATTTCAATTATCTTTTAACTGTTCTCCCTGGTTCTGCCCTTTGCCTGCTGTAGCTGTTCACTCTCCCTCCTGCCCCCCCAAAAGATATCCGAATGACCTGTTTATGATTTTACTCATATTAATCACTTCACATGCATCCAATGACTTTCCATCTCACTTAGAATAAAAGCCAAAGCCCTGAAAATAGCTAAAAGTCCCCGTTCAGTCTCCCTCCTCACTGTAACCCAGCATCCTTCCTTGCTGAAATCATCATGCCCTAGCCTCTCCCTTACTTATTCTGTGGTAGCTTCACTGGTCTGTCGTGTTCCTTGATCCTACCAAGCGTGCTCCCACTGTAGGACCTTTCTACTTGCTAATTTCTCTGACTTCAGAAATCTACTTGGCTCACACCCCCACTTTCTTGAGTCTTTTCTCAAGTGTATCTTTCTCAGTGAGCCCTTTCTTGTGAATGCTACATATAATCCAGACCACTTCCCTTTCCCACCCTTGCACAATTTATCTTTTTTCTTTATTTTTTCCATTGTTCCTATCACCACCTGAAATTTTCTGCAGCCATCCCTCAGTATCTGAGAGGAACTGATTCCAGAACCCCCAAGGGTACCAAAATCCACTGATGCTCAAGTCCCTTATCAAAAATGGCACTACAGTCAGCCTTCCGTATTTGTGGGTTCCACATCAGGAGTTGGGTGAATCGAACCCTCAGATACTGTATACCTCTCCATTCTTTCTTTCATTCCTTCTTTCTTCCCTCTCTCTTAAATTATCAGGTTTTCCCCCATAGGAAGCATTCTGATGACAGGAACTTTTGTTTTTATCGTTTTTACAGTATCTCAAGGTTCTAAAGTAGTGCCTGGCAGGTAGTAGTCACTCAGAGCATTTGTTGAGTAAGTGAATGAGTGAATGAATGAATCAAGCCAAAATAAAAATGAGGAGAAACATAGAAAAATTCAAAAACTCAACTAAGAAGCTTTATCTAATGGATTTACAACAAACTGTAGTTAACGATTAGCAAATGTACATTTGCTAATTACACTGTGAATATATATTGATCATTTGCCAGAACCAATTATGTATCTACCTCCAAAGCATGTCTTAGTGAAAACCAAAGTTTCAGTAGTAATATATTGACTCTTTTCTATAACCGCAATGCAACTAGAAGACTACAAGAAAAATAAAACTAAATAATTACCAGACATGATTGGAAAGCGAAATGAGCAAATAAAAAAATTAAACTTCATTCTTTTTTTTTTTTTTTTTTTTTTTTTGCGATATGTGGGCCTCTCACCGTCGTGGCCTCTCCCGTTGCCGGACGCGCAAGCTCAGCGCCCATGGCCCACGGGCCCACGGGCCCAGCCGCTCCGCGGCACGTGGGATCCTCCCGGACCGGGGCACGAACCCGTATCCCCTGCATCGGCAGGCGGACTCCCAACCACTGCGCCACCAGGGAGGCCCCCTAAACTTCATTCTTACCCATTGATTAAATAGTAGTCATTATGGAGCTCAGAAAATACCTAGAACTGAAATACATGAGTTTTTTCCTATCAAAAATCTAAAACTGTACGATAGGGAAATTTGTAGCCCTTGGAAAAAACCCAGCAATTTAAACATAAAACAAGTAGAGGGGAAAAAAAAAACAATAAGTTTAAAAGCAGAAATAAGTGAAGCAGAAAACAAAAACTCGAGAGGATCAATAACTACCAAATTGATTCAATGTGAAGAGTAATAATAACAGAAAAAACTGTGAGTCAATTGATTAAAAAAAGAGTGAATAAACAAGTATACAGGACTGGAGAAAAGGGGTACATAAGTATACAGAGAGATTAAAAAAATTAATTACAATGAATATTTTTATGCTAATACATTTTTAAAATAAGAGAAAATGGACCATTCTAAAAATGATAATGAAATTATTTTTCCAAGTTAACAATTTTTAAAAATTTAAAAATATCTCTGTATATTAAGTTTCTAGAGAAGGCAAACATTTAGTTTTTGAAATCCTTCTAATCATCTTTGGTAAAATGAGTAAAAGGATATATTTTTCAGTCTCTTTCTAGGGGTTAAGAATTCTAACGTGCATTAATCAAAATCCATTTAGTTACAATCTCAAATCAAACTTCTCTAGGCAAAAAAGGATTTATTGGCTCATAAAACTGGAAATTCAGAAGCGTTTCTAGCTTCAGGAGGGCATCCAGTAGCTCAGATAATGCCACCAGTAAATCACCTTGTTCTCTCTCTCTATATTGGCCCTGCCTTCCCCAGTTTTGGGTTCATTCTCATGGAACTAATGTGACGGTTTTGGTCACCAAAATCTCTAGGTTTACATCATTCTCACAGCTAATGATCACAGAGAACAAAGAGCTCCTCTTTCCTGAGAGTTTCAGCAAAGTGCCGAGGGTCAACACTATTTGGCCCACTGACGGTCATGTGCCCATCCCTCAATTGATCCCTTTGAACAACGGAGGGAGTTGTCTGGCCATGTGACACGCCCTGGATCAGGGGGATGAAACTCATCCTTTCCATGTAACATGGACCAAGAGTTGAGAGAAGCCATGTTCAAAAAATTTCCAACTCGCTCCTATAGATTCCATATTAGTAAAAATGACACAGAGATTAGTGGATAATTATTTTTACCTGCTTTATCCAATCACCAGCAATGTCTACAATATAAAGTGGCAGAAGACATACTTTTGTCTCCTTCCTTTGTCCAACAGCAGCAGTGAAGCTGGGATGTCAATCTAATTGGAATTTACGTTTATACGTACCGCAACCTGATTTGCTGCTATTGTTCTCTAGCATTTCCAAGTGCCAGAAACATGGGACAACCTCAGCATCACCAGCTAGTAACTAATAATACGGTACGTACTCAACACCAGTTGAACTGATAACTAGCTGCACTCCTAGAACTCCCCTTCTTTTTTAGGATCCTACTGGAAGAGAAGAAGGTGCTGGACCTTAGGGTCCAGGGGGAAGGAGGAGAGAACACTGGATGAAAAGAATGGGAGAAATTGGAGGGAGGTGGAGAAAGAATTCTCCTGTTGTTTACAAGGGTCATGAGCGGCTTTAATTGAGGGCCATATGGAATTAGATAAAATTCAAGCGGGCAGTGAGATAAAAACATCCTATGTTAAAAAAAAATCCTATGTTGAGATTATGTTAGTTAAGTATTTGATAAACTGTAAGTTACTATGTGAATGTGAGAAATTCAACTATATCTTATCTGGAGTTCTTATCTCTTTCTTCTTCTTTCTTTTTTTTTTTTTTTTTAGAGGTATAACTGAGCAAAGTGTGTTCCACAGAACATTCTGTGTCATAGACTGTAAGAAAATTGTTTCCATAATCACATAAATCTGGTAAAACCAATGTATTCTGTACTCATCTTGTCTTACCACTTCCATTCACATATTAAAGTCTACAAAATTTCCAATTTTATTTAGTCCAATAATGACTATAAGACTTCCTACCCCACCCCTCTTTTTTTTTTTTTTTTTTTTTTTTTTTGTGGTGAAGCCTATTAACATCATGTCTTTACACATACTCTGGGAAAGACTAATTTTTCTCCCTTCAAGGAAGAGCTAAATGTGGAAATTAGTAATTGACTTACAAGTAGATTTTTGTAGTCTCCCATGCAACTGCTTCTTTCTCTTTTTTCTTTCCCTCTCCAGCTCCCATTTCCGTAGCTCACTGATCTCCGCTATTGACATTAATCATGAAATTGCTGATTGCCTCCAGGGAGTCTCGTTCAAACTTTACAGTGAAGCAATTGGTATGTTTCTTCACTTCATGAATGAAGGATGGAGGGGTCAGAAGCTGAGGTCATGTGATTAAAGACAACAGTAATGACCATGCATTATTGCTGGAAACAAGAAATAGCAGCTGCATTGTGAGGGTGTTTGAAAGAAATGTGGTCTTGCTGGAGACAAGGGGGTGAAACTTCTCTTTCCTTCTTCCTTAATCTTCCAGTGAGTCCTTCTCATATATGGAAGTCTGCTCAGTTTTTTATTACCCCAAACTTTGCTGCTTAAATCATTGTTCTCAAGGATACTTGGAGACAAAAGAATATTCATGCGATCCCAACCAGCACAGTTGTGCAAATTATGTGGACTGGTAAACAACATACATGTTTATCCAAATTAGCCAACCTATGATAGCTAAGATGGAAGGACAGTTCAGGATTTGGAAGACATGAAGGAGCCACAATTTCAAATTTGACACTGGTCAGATTTCGGGTTTCTGCTTTTGGATGCCTGGAATGGGAGTATGGCCATGAATTTGCCAGTCAGTGACTGAACAGGATGTCTCCCTGGCTGACTTCAAAGAGTTCAATAATTACTGACCACTAGGAGAAAGGAGAGCAGGGAAGGATGGGGGAAGAGGGGGAAGGGACCGAGGGAGGGAGAAGGGAAGGAAAGCAGGTGGTAAATACTAGAGGTCTGTCTCTGTCCTGTTCTTCCTGCAACATGACATTGAGTCCATTAGCCTTTGCCAGACGAGTCACTTAACTTCTTGGAGGCTTTGTTTTTTTAATCTGTCAAATGGGAGTGATGGTACCTTTTCCAGTTATTTTACAGGATTGTTTTAAGGCTAAGCAGAAAGAGACAGGACATGGAAAGGGTTTGTTATGAGTGAAAAGCAACACAGATGTCTATACATTTCATGGAACAGTAATGAACACATTTATATCCAACTTTGGACTATATGGCACAATAAACATAACACACAGGCGACATATGTGCAGGCGAAGTGAAGATTTGTGCTCAAGTGAGCATTCTCTCTGCAACTGGAGGATGGACTACACAAAGCACAGAAAAGAAATCTTAAAAATATGAATTTTTTAAATGGCATAATTTAATGATTTTAATAAATTAATTAAAAGCCATTTTTAGGGCTTCCCTGGTGGTGCAGTGGTTGAGGGTCTGCCTGCCGATGCAGGGGACACGGGTTCGTGCCCTGGTCCGGAAAGATCCCACATGCCGCGGAGCGGCTGGGCCCCGTAAGCCATGGCCGCTGGGCCTGCACGTCCGGAGCCTGTGCTCTGCAGCGGGAGAGGCCACAGCAGTGAGAGGTCCGTGTACCGCAAAAAAAAAAAAAAAAGCCATTTTTAGAGTTGAGAAAGAGTGATGTTAACATTGTTTTTGGACAGTTGTTTGGAATTGAGTTCAGTTATTGCTCTGTGGCTTTGGCCTTCAGCTTTGGTCTTTGCTGTTTTTTCTTTCCATTTGGTATGTTCTTAAGTTGAGGGATGTTTCAGGCACCCAGGTGGCAGATGAGCACATCTGATGAGTTGATTTTTCTCCCCCGACACACGTCTACCTAAAACATATGTAAATAACATTTCAAATTTGCCATAGGTTAGGATTTGGATTATTACATGGGAGCAGGGCTGTGGCTGCAAAATTTCCAGGCAATGATGGAACTGTCTCCTTGATTTAAGTCAAGGCTGCCTGTGAAGTTGATTTCAATCCACTTTTGCACATAGAACCAAAATGACACCTTAAAGGAAAGATAAGAGCAAACCCACAGAAAATTTCTTTTCTAGATAATTCTTCCTAGATGTTTAAATTTCTAATCAGAAATTTTTGTGGTCAGTTGTTCAGGCTTGTTTTTTCAGTTCATTTGTTTGGTTTGGTTTTGATTTTGCTTATTGATTTTTTTGCTTGTGGTTAAAAAAAAGAAAGAAAAAAAAAAGTGTCTAGGCCGGCAAAGGTCAGTTCCTGAAATTTGTATTTGTATGAACTCCAGGTAAACTTTATTTATCTGAGTTTATTGTCCTGAAATTGCCTGGGCCTAGATACAAAAAAAAAAAAAAAAATGTTTTTTTGACAGTGGTGACCACACATCTCTTGATAAGCTGTCAAATCTGAAGACTGATTGACCTGGACATATGATTTCAATTATTGCTTTTGATGGTTCTAGAATTTGTATCAAGAGATAAGACATCGGGGTCTGGGAGACATTTTCTATTGCTGGGGGTAGGGGAAGTAGGTCACTGTATGTGCATAAAATTTTACAAACCAGTTTGGTTACTTTGCTCCAAGAGTTTTATAGCCATTTATGGTTTTTTCTTGCTAAATTGAAGTCAGTTCTGTTTTGTAGAAGTCACATATGCATGGCCTTCATTTCATAACTTAACAAGTCACACACATGGTTTGAATCCCAGATCCTCTACCTTCTGGCCTTGGGAACTTGGGCAAACATTTCCCTTCACTGTGCCTCAGTTACGGCAGGTTGTAAGGAAATCATGCTGCCTGCCTGGAAGGATGTTGGGATGATTAAAAGATCCTAGTACAGGAATTCGCACATTATTGTTATTACTAGCATCCCTCACAAGGACTGTCTTTAAAATCGTTGTTTGCATTTGAAACGTGATTCACAGTTTATAAAGTGTTGATATTTCTTCTGTGTAAATCTCAAGGCAAGTATTAAAACTTCCCATTTTAAAATGAGAAGACCAAGGCCGAGACATATAAAACTGATTTTTCAAAGTTCACGTTGCAAATCATGACAGAGCGGGAAACCTGCCTTAGCTCAGCATCATCCCTTATAACCTATAACCAAGATTCTCTTCTTGACCAAACTACTCACGCTCTCCTAAACTCTTTTTCAACTAGGCTTCAACTCTTGGATTTACATGTTTATATCTGCATTGTCTAATTTTAGCAAGAATCCTGCTATGTCTGTTTAGCCAGAATCCTCCAACCTCAATATCTGATCACTCTTCTTTTTTTTTTTAACATCTTTATTGGAGTATAATTGTTTTACAGTGTTGTTTTAGTTTCTGCTGTATAACAAAGTGAATCAGCTATACATATACATATATTCCCATATCCCCTCCCTCTTGTGTTTCCCTCCTACCCTCCCTATCCCACCCCCCTAAGTGGTCACAAAGCACTGAGCTGATCTCCCTGTGCTATGCAGCTGCTTCGCACTAGCTATCTATTTTACATTTGGTAGTGTATATATGTCCATGCCACTCTCTCACTTCATCCCAGCTTACCCTTCCCCCTCCCAGTGTCCTCAAGTCCATTCTATACATCTGCATCTTTATTCCTGTCCTGCCCCTAGGTTCATCAGAACCAGCTTTCTTTTTTTTGTTTTTTAGATTCCATATATATGTGTTAGCATACGGTATTTGTTTTACTCTTTCTGACTTACTTCACTCTGTATGACAGACTCTAGGTCCATCCACCTCATTACAAATAACTCAATTTCGTTTCTTTTTATGGTTCAGTTATATTCCATTGAATATATGTGCCACATCTTCTTTACCCATTCATCTGTCGATGGACACTTAGGTTGCTTCCATGTCCTGGCTATTGTAAATAGAGCTGCAATGAACATTGTGGTACTTGACTCTTTTTGAATTATGGTTTTCTCAGGGTATATACCCAGTACTGGGATTGCTGGGTCATATGGTAGTTCTATTTTTAGTTTTGTAAGGAAACTCCGTACTGTTCTCCATAGTGGTTGTATCAATTTACATTCTCACCAACAGTGCAAGAGGGTTCCCTTTTCTCCACTCTCTCTCCAACATTTGTTGTTTGTAGATTTTTTGATGATGGCCATTCTGACCGGTGTGAGGCAATACCTCATTGTAGTTTTTATTTGCATTTCTCTAATGATTAGTGATGTTGAGCATCCTTTTATGTGTTTGTGGGAAATCTGTATATCTTCTTTGGAGAAATGTCTATTTAGGTCTTCTGCCCATTTTTGGATTGGATTGTTTGTTTTTTTAATATTGAGCTGCATGAGCTGCTTGTAAATTTTGGAGATTAATCCTTTGTCAATTGCTTTATTTGCAAATATTTTCTCCCATTCTGAGGGTTGTCTTTTCATCTTGTTTATGGTTTCCTTTGCTGTGCAAAAGCTTTTAAGTTTCATTAGGTCCCATTTGTTTATTTTTGTTTTTATTTCCATTACTCTGGGAGGTGGATCAAAAAAGATCTTGCTGTGATTTATGTCAAAGAGTGTTCTTCCTATGTTTTCCTCTAAGAGTTTTATAGTGTCCAGTCTTAAATTTAGGTCTCGAATCCATTTTGAGTTTATTTTTGTGTATGGTGATAGGAAATGTTCTAATTTCATTCTTTTACATGTAGCTGTCCAGTTTTCCCAGCACCACTTATTGAAGAGGCTCTCTTTTCTCCATTGTATATTCTTGCCTCCTTTATCAAAGGACAAGTGACCATATGTGCGTAGGTTTATCTCTGGGCTTTCTATCCTGTTCCATTGATCTATATTTTTGTTTTTGGCCAGTACCATACTGTCTTGATTACTGTAGCTTTGTAGTACAGTCTGAAGTCAGGCAGCCTGATTCCTCCAGCTCCATTTTTCTTTCTCAAGATTGCTTTGGCTATTCGGGGTCTTTTGTGTTTCCATACAAATTGTGAAGTTTTTAATTCTATTTTTGTGAAAAATGCCATTGGTAGTTTGATAGGGGCTGCATTAACTCTGTAGATTGTTTTGGGTAGTATAGTCATTTTCACAGTGTTGATTCTTCCAATCCAAGAACATGGTATATCTCTCCATCTGTTTGTATAGTCTTGAATTTCTTTCATCAGTGTCTTATAGTTTTCTGCATACAGGTCTTTTGTCTCCTTAGGTAGGTTTATTCCTAGATATTTTATTCTTTTTGCTGCAATGGTAAATGGGATTGTTTCCTTAATTTCTCTTTCAGATTTTTCATTGTTACTGTATAGGAATGCAAGAGATTTCTGTGCATTAATTTTGTATCCTGGTACTTTAGCAAATCCACTGATTAGCTCTAGAAGTTTTCTGGTGGCATCTTTAGGATTCTCTATGTATAGTATCATGTCATCTGCAAACAGTGACAGTTTTACTTCTTCTTTTCCAATTTGAATTCCTTTTATTTCTCTCTTCTCTGATTACTGTGACTAAAACTCCCAAAACTATGTTGAATAATAGTGGTGAGTATGGGCAAGCTTGTCTTGTTCCTGATCTTAGAGGAGCGTCCAGCACTGGAGCTTTCTCCCCGTTGGGTGGAGCTGGGTCTTAGTGTTGAGATGGAGATCTCTGCGAGAGCTCTCACGGATTGATATTACATGGGGCTGGGAGGTCTCTGGTGGTCCAATGTCCTGAACTTGGCTCTCCCACCTCAGAGGCTCAGGCCTGACATCAGGCTGCAGAACCAAGACCCTGTCAGCCGGATGGCTCAGAAGAAAAGGGAGAAAAAAAAAGATAAAAAATTAAAAAAATAAATTATTAAAATAAAAAAATAATAATAAAAAAAGAAGAGAGCAACCAAACCAACAAACAAATCCACCAATGATAACAAGCACTAAAAACTAAACTAAGATAAACATAAAAATTAGAAACAAATCAGTCGCAGACAGCAAACCCCAGGTCTACAGTTGCTCCTAAAGTCCACCGCCTCAATTTTGGGATGATTTGCTGTCTATTCAGGTATTCCACAGATGCAGGGTACATGAAGTTGATTGTGGGGATTTAATCCATTGTACCTGAGGCTGCTCAGAGAAATTTCCCTTTCTCTTCTTTGTTTGCACAGCTCCTGGGGATCAGCTTTGGTTTTGGCCCCGCCTCTGCTTGTAGGTCACCATCAGGCATCTGTTCCCTGCCCAGACAGAAGGAGGTTAAATCAGCGGCTGATTAGGGCACTCTTGCTCACTCAGGCCAGGGAGAGGGTGGGGTACAGTAGTCATAATTGGAATGCAGGGCGAGCCTGCAGCGGCAGAGGCTGCCATGACATTGCAACAGCCTGAGGCATGCCATGTGTTCTCCCAGGGAAGTTGTCCCTGGATCACGGGACCCTGACAGTGGCGGGCTGCACAAGCTCCTGGGGGGTGTGGGTGTGGATAGTGACCTGTGCTTGCACACAGGATTCTTGGTGGCAGGAGCAGCAGCCTTAGTGTTTCATGCCCATCTCTGGGGTCTGAGCTGATAGCTGCTGCTTGTGCCCATCTCTGGAGCTTGCTTAGGTGGTACTCTGCCTTCTGTGGGCATACGGGAAAGGAATCCTCTCTCCTTATGCACCCCGAAACAATGGTCTCTTGCCTCTTCAGCAGGTCCAGACATTTTCCCGGACTCTCTCCCGGCTAGCTGTGGTGCACTAGCCACCTTCAGGCTATGTTCATGCAGCCAACCCCAGTCCTCTCCCTGGGATCTGACTTCAAAAGTCCAAGCCTCAGGGTCTCCCTGGTGGCGCAGTGGTTGAGAGTCCGTCTGCCGATGCAGTGGACACGGGTTCGTGCCCCGGTCTGGGAAGATCCCACATGCCGCGGAGCGGCTGGGCCCGTGAGCCATGGCCGCTGAGCCTGCACGTCCAGAGCCTGTGCTCTACAATGGTAGAGGCCACAACAGTGAGAGGCCCCCGTTACCGCAAAAAAAAAAAAAAAAAAAGCCCAAGCCTCAGCTCCCAGCCCCGCCCGCAGTGATCCTCTGTACAGGAATCTCCCCGCTTTGCCCTCCGCACCCTGTGGCTGCACGCTTCTCCGCGGCTCCGAAGCTCCCCCCTACGCCACCCGCAGTCTCCGCCCGCGAAGGGGCTTCCTAGTGTGTGGAAACCTTTCCTCCCTCACAGCTCCCTCACAGAGGTGCAGGTCCCGTCCCTATCCTTTTGTCTCTGTTTATTCTTTTTTCTTTTGCCCCACCCAGGTACGTGGGGAATTTCTTGCCTTTGGGGAAGTCTGAGGTCTTCTGCCAGCGTTCAGTAGGTGTTCTGTAGGAGCTGTTCCACATGTAGATGTATTTCTGGTGTATCTGTGGGGAGGAAGGTGATCTCCACGTCTTACTCCTCCACCGTCTTGAAGGTCGTCCCCCCCCACCCCGATCACTCTTGATATCTAATTGGGTTCCGCACCTTCCAGCATCCCTCAAGTGATGTTTGATCACCCTGGCCTGCCTTCAGCAAGAATCCTGTTAGGTTGGTTAATCAAGAATCTTCCCTCACCCCAGATGTTTCCTCTTAGTAATTTTCTACCTACTGACCCCCACCCTGCTCCTTGGCTATATATTTCCACTTGCCCAGGTTGTGATCAAAGTCTCCACTACAAGACCCTATTACAGTGGTCCCCATACTGATCTCAATAGCCCGCCTCTGAATGAAGTCTGCCTTTCATCTTTAACAAGTGTCATGAATAATTTTTTCTTTAACACCGAGAATAGGATTTGGCTTTTCATAGGTCTTAAGAACATTTTTGTTGAATAGATGATTGAATGAAGTACCTAAAGCAAAAATTCTCTGAACTCCAAGTTTATTGCTATTTTTGTGTGTGTGCTCAATCTGCATATCTAAACCAGGGTCGTGTTTTCTTCTAATGACAGCAGAATAATGGGTATGCAGATAAAGCAGAGCTTTTTTGATGTAAGTGTGGACTGAATCACACTTATGTGTTCCACAATATTAAAGGGACCCCCCTTTTTTTCCAGTGAGGCTCATTGAGTATGCAGTCTTCAGAGCACTGCATTGAGATGGCTGAAGTACCCTCAGCTTCTGAAAAGAGTGATTTAACAGCAACAAACCATTGACCAGGACACCTAAAGGGGATGGACGCTTTATAGCTAATGTCCACACAAGCCACCAAACAGGCTGCATCAGGAAACATGCCTGTATCTGAAAGAACGACACATTCCTTTGATTCCCTGAGACTGTCCAGTGTACAAGGACTACTTTTCCTTGAGTGGAAAAGATAGTATTGATTCGATGAGAAGGCCATGAGAAATTTGACTGGACTCCATATTTGAGTACTAAGAAAAAAATTGCTGGGAGAATATACTTACTTGGCAAGAAAATTTAATGGTGAATTACAGATCCCTCTAACAAAAATATTTCTGATGGCACAGGCTGCTATAGTGAAAAGAATGCTGGATGGAGCACAGAGACTGGTTCTTAATTCCAAGTCTGTCATTAAGTAGCATTGTTGCTTTAACCAAGTACTCAGCTTTTCTGAGCTGCATTCTCTTCTTTAAGTGAGTTGGTTAAATAAATAATATTAGAGGTTCCTGAAATTCTGAATTTATATATTCATGAGAAATATTTTTGATCCACAACAATTTGTTTTTTTAAAAAAACTCTCCTGCATTTAAAAAACAAAAGGAACTGAGTGACAATCAGCATTGAAACAGAAATTAATTTATTAGCATTTAAAAATATCTCAATGGCAATATTTCCCAAACAATGACTCCCATTGATGACATGAGTGGGCCATTGTGCCTTCTGCCAGTAGAACAGACACCACTTTATTCTTAGCAGCTGTGATCCCTAATTGGAAAGTGGACTGGTCCAAAAATGATAAAGGGAAATCACACCACAGTGCTGAAAAACAGCATGGAGCTTAGGGGTTTCTACTGCCTTGGTCACTGTTCTTCCCTTGAGCTTCCTGTCAAGGAACTTGCCCTTTGGAGACTGAAGCCCCACAGTGGCTCAACTTTTGCTTTGGGGGTATTTGCCTGAAAAGGCTCTTTTTGCTCTCTTTATTGCTAAAAAGAGTATAAAAGGGTCTTATTCATAGAAACAATTCTTCACCAATGCAGTGTCCCCCATACTCAAGCTTCACTTAAACAGTTTCTCCTATTTTCCATTTCCAAATTATTTTGAAATAGGGCAAAGCCGAAGAGAATACACTGATCCTTGAATCAAGTATTCAAGTTCCGAAGACAGATGATTCTCTAGATTTATTAAAGTAGCCATGAATTTTTGCTACTCCCTTTGTTGGGGAAGCTCTTTAAGTGAATGCCCAAGGCTCTTCCCTCACCCACTTCAGAGCTTTGCTCAAATATATCTCCTGGGAGCCTTTCCCTGTCCAAACATGTGCACTACCTCCCATCCCATTTCATGTTCCCCATCCCTGATTTATTTTTCCTTACACCATGTTTTTTCCCCAGGATCTCATCAAGTATAGGATCTTTCTGGATATTGGCTGGATCTCAATACCTAGAACAGTGCTTGATACACAGTATGCAACCTGTATGTATTTGTTGAATGACTAAAGGTTGGATGGCATCCAAGAAAGTACTGTAATAAATATTTCATAAAGTGATAAATGAATCATTAAGAAAGGGAGTCCTTTGAATTCCCACTGGTCCTTTGATTTTCACTCTGGTGGAGCACAGAAGTAAGTTGGCTTTTGCCATTTGGATGTAGGCTTTCTGAAAGTCACCTATTTCTACAGTGTTTCTTCATTGCTAGGGGTGATTTCACTCTCTCCAGGAGAGGAAAGCTGTTGAACAACAAAGGGACATGTTGAAATTCGCTGTTGTGTCCCTCTGGCTCTCTTTCATATCACTCAGTTTTGTCCTGGTTTCTCCTGGAGGTTTCTTTCCTCCTGTCCTCTCTGGGGATTTCTTATTCCACATTCAAACAGATAATGGTATTAAAGTATGAGAATATAGAATGAAAGCATGTTAGATTCAGGAAGAACCATTTAGTCTAGCGGCTCCTAAGCTTCCCTGCATCCTTATAAACATTTGGAGAGCTTTTGTAAGTACTGCTACTCAGACTTCACCCCAGACTATTAAACCAGAATCTCTGGAGCCAGACCCACATCAGAATAATTTGAAAGCTCTCCTGCTGATGGTATCATGTAGCAAGAGTTGCCTATCTATTCTGTCTCCTATCCCCAACTCAACAGATGAAAAACTTGGATTCAGATGTATTGAATTACTTTCCCATGGCTGCTGTAACAAATTATCATGGCTTAAACTTAATGGCTTAAAACAGTAGACGTATCCTCTCAGAGCTCTGGAGGCCGGAAGTGGGAAATTGGTATCACTGAGCCAAAATCGAAGGAGTTTGGCAGAGCTGTGTTCTCTCCAGAACTTCATAATAGTACCTTATTTGGAAATAGAGTAATTGCAGTTGTAATTAGTTAAGATGAAGTCATCATGATGTAGAGTGGGCTATGAGCTAGTATGACTGGTGTCCTTATACAAAGGGGAAATGTGGACACAGACACATTCAGACAGGGAGAACACCATGTGAAGATTGGAGTTATGCTGCCACAATCCAAGGAACTACCAGAAGCTAAGAGAGAGAGGCTGCAGCAGATCCTTCCCTGTGCCGTCAGAGGGAGCATGGTCCTATCAACTACTCCATCCTGGACTACCAGTCTCTAGAGATGTGAGACAAAAAATTTCTGTTGTTTAGACCGCTCAGGTTGTGGTACTTTGTGATGGCAGCCCTAGCACACAAATATAATACCCCTGAAATGGTGTTCCTTTAACGAGGACTGCCTGGATGTGCCATTTTTATAGTCCTCTCATTTGACAGATTCAACAATTGCATTAGAAGTCCAGACAGTAAACAGAATAGCACGTTAGTGAAGATCAAGAAGATGGGTTCTGTTTTCCAATATGCAAACTTCTTGATTTAGATACAAAACTGAATCCCAGGGAGGTGATGTAGTTTGTCAAGAGGTTCTCAGGACTACAGTTACATGTGTCAAATTATCGGATCCCAAAGAGTGGCTGATTGCAAAGCCCCTCCTAGTGTTGGTGGGGGTGGTATATATGGATGTGGGCTTTACTGAGCCATTTGATCGGTTATTATTTATTGCATGTGTTGGTTACACAAAGTTCTGATCTCCCTCAGAACAGTGAACATTTTCATGGAAAGAAAGTTGTGGTCAGAAGCTGCCAACTACCATTTTTCTCCACATTTGGGCACCCTGAATAGAGAAAGCAAGAAGGAGGGTGAGGATAAACCAATCTATGTGCCCTACTTTCTTTTCTCTTCTCCCCACCTCCTTTTTCAACTCAAGATTTTCCTTTTCACCCACATGCCTCATCCTAGATTTGGGCAAGAGGAGCCTTTGACCTAAGACTGTTTTAGAAAGTCTCACATAACACACACAACTCAGGCATCAACAAAACATTTTTCCACTCCCTCTCCTGGATGGGACAAGGTAGGGGAGACAGACACTATATCAGGGCATGGAAATAATTTGAGTGGCAGAACTCTTAATTAAGAGAAAGAAAAATTAATTAACAAGTTCTTTCTCTCAGGTAGCGTGAAGCCAATTTTACATAAGGAGATAGGGTTTCCAGGTAGGGACAAGAAGGCATACATTAACGTGCCAAATGAGAAATATTTTGCAGTGTGAAGAATTCATATTACTTTTAAATTTGTTTATATGTAGGGCAAGATCTATGCTGTCCAATATGGTGGCTATTTAGATTTAAATAAACCAAAACTAAACGAAATTAAAAATCCAGGTCCTGGGACTTCCCTGGTGGCCCACTGGTTAAGACTCTGCCTCCAATGCAGGGGGCCAGGATTTGATCCCTGGTCAGGAAACTAGATACCGCATGTCGCAACTAAAAGACTCTGCGTGCCGCAACTAAAAGATCCTGTGTGCTGCAACTAAGACCTGGTGTAGCCAAATAAATAAATAAATAAATAGATTTTTTTTGTAAAAAAAGGTTATTTAAAAAAAAAAATCCAGGCCCTCTGTCCTACTCACCACATTTCAAGTGCTCGTTAGTCACACGTGGAACGTGGCTACCATACTGGACAGTTCAGATATAGAACATTTTCATCATTGCAGAAAATTCTATTGGACAGCATTGGTCTAGATGTAATGAATGTAGAGCATGATACTGACTTTTCACGTTGGCAATTAGATTGGTACCGAAGCTAGGATTGCAAAAGTTGTACTTTATAAAAATATTTAATATAATTTAACAAATTCTCAAAAAAAACTATTCAGCTTATTTAAGTAATTAAAAGGTGAAGCAGGAAAGGCCTGAGATAATGGCACCAAATGGTGGGTAAGGTAATAAAGTGTGCAAAGTAGAATGTTGGTTGAAATACAGAAATATTTTGTGTGGCATGTAAGGTACATCATCTGAATTTGTTACTGGGAGAATGGTCTCGATGTTCATAGCAATGACATTGGAAACAAATCAGAGATTACATACGTTTTCTGGATCTAGTCAATGGAGGAACATGTTGATGAAACACATATCAAGTCTGACATCATAACTACTCTCAGACACATGCTGAGAATAATGACTAAATCATTCTTAGAGCAACAAAATTAAATTTAGATAACATATGAGATTCACTAGAAGTGAGAAATGAAATGCAGGTCTTATGAATTTGAATATTTCATAAAGAGATGCTAAATTTACAGTGCATTTGTGCCTTATATGATAAAATTATTTTATGACATTTTTGTGATAATAATTTATTATACGTGACCACATCAAAAATTTTTAAATGACATGTAAAATTATGATTAATTTCTGAATCTGTTTTGCTTAAAGAATTCATTGACAATGCTAATTACTATTGTCTCAGAAGAGGGAAATTTCTCTACATTGAATTTAATTTAAAAAACTAAGAACTCTGATGACTCAGGAAAGTTTGCCTAATTTGGCTTTGCTGGCAGTAGATCCCAGATTATGTGACAAATCTTTAACAATGTAATTAGTGATGTGCTGAAATAAAGGCAAGGCATATTTTTATGAAAAAATATAATTTATGAATGGCTTGTCTTTAGAAATCATTCTGACATTGGCAGCTTACCAACAGAACACTGTAACTTGAATTAAATTCAGTTATCTTTGATATTATACTGACTTACAATCATTTAAAATTAAGAGTATTAAAAATGTTTTTCAGTTTTGTCATTATGAAGGTGTGCTTTTCAAGGAAGGTGGATAGAACATATTTTAACCAACAGTTTGTCAGCTTGATTTATACCTTTAAAATATATTGTTATATGGTATGTGGGCCTCCATTTGTCTCCTGGCCTTTAGTTTGGGAATAATACGAGTGAGCCTGGCTGTCAGTCCTTCTGGAGGAAGAAAAAAATGCCTTTTCCCACAGGTTAGTTAGAGCTTCCTGTTTCAGACCCCCAGGGAGTTTACAGAGACAAGTTCACTGGGTTCTAGTTCAACTTCACAGTTCAACTTCAAGGTTCACCTATACCAGTCACGTAGTTTCAGACATTTGGGGTGAGAATATTTAGAGAAGATTGTGCTTAAGTATTTGCAATGGGTCATACTTCAGTGGATACTGACCAGTCTTATGGCACCCCTACAATTACAGAACAAGAGGAAGGGGAAATGATTAGGCTCTGGTGTGAGGGATTTCACTTATGCCCCAGGAAAAATGTATTTGGGAGCTGAGTATCCTTAAACCTTGGACTGGTTGATTGAGGGGAAAGGTGGGAAGCTCCACCCTGTTTCCCTTGGGCTCTGACTGGATTTCTCTGATTTGAATGTTATGGATCTTGTGGAGTCTTGTCTGAAAGCATATGGGACATATGAATTTTTTTCCAGTTTTATTAAAATATAACTGACGACAATTGTAAATATTTAAGGTATACAACTTGATGTTTTGATATATGTACACATTATGAAATAATCAATACAATCAAGCTAATTAACATATCCATCACCTCAATAGTTACCATTTTCTTTTTTCTTTTTTTTTTGGTAGAGTCCTTACAGGTCTGAAAGATTAGGATTTTGTGGCCTGCTGTTTAAGCATTGCACAGTCACATCACTGTAGCTCAAAACAGAAATGAATTTTACCCCAGTTTACAAGGAAGCAAATAATAGTCTCCATGAGCTGTAAAGGTACACCCTCTTGACCTTTTGCATTCTTGCTAAAGCCAAAGGGAGCCCTTCTACACTGGGGACCTTTGGGTTCTGTTTTACCAGTGACCTAATCCATTGTGAATAACCACCAGGAGAGTGGCCTGAATTATGCTCCCACTGTTCACGTAGCTGTGACATTTCGTAACAAAGACCGGCTTCTCAGACATGTGTCCTGTGTGAAAGTGAGCTCTAGCCTGGGTTGACTTTCTGTCCATCCCAGGCCCAGAGGGGAGGGGAGCTCCTGGAGCCACTGCTTGAAAGGGCTCTGGGCTCGGGTTTCCCAAGAGCAGCTGCTGGTCGTTTAGGCATCTGAAACCTTTGAATAGAACGTGTGAGGTGTCTGTCTGACTTGCAAGGAAAACTCGGCAGCTCTGAACTCAGGGAATGAAATGGCTTTGGAAGGGAAAGATGAGAGGTAGCAGGAAAGGGGAGAGGCTGCCGGATGAAACAGGCAGGTGTCTGTGGGCTGAGATGGCAGAAAGAGGGGCATGCTTCCAAAAAGAAAAAGAAATGACTTCAAGTTAGTTTTTGCTGTGTTTTGATATGTCAGAGGGAAATGCTTGCATGACAACTGGCTAAAATGAAGGCCTGGGGCCCCTTAGAATGTAAGCTGGTGAGGCAGAGATAAAATGAAGATAGAACCTGTTTAGCTCCCTGCTTCAGTGTGTAGGAGGTGATAATAAATGCCTTCGAATTAACCAGTGAGTGAATGGCTCAGCAAACCTGTGAATTTCATGAGTGGCCACATGGCCTACTGGAAAGTGCTTGAAGGTTCGAACAGACATATGGATTTGAGAATAGTGGCTCCTCTTGTGTGATCTCAATGCTTTCAGACTTGATTTTTCCATTTTTAAAATTTGCTTGGTGATAACCACTTTGCTCAGTTGCGTGAGAACTAAATAAAGCGCTACTTGTAGGAGCTTCCCTGGTGGTGCAGCGGTTGAGAGTTCGCCTGCCAATGCAGGGGTTGCGGGTTCGTGCCCCCATCGGGGAGGATCCCACGTGTCACGGAGCGACTGTGCCCGTGAGCCATGGCCGCTAAGCCTGCGCATCCGGAGCCTGTGCTCCGCAACGGGAGAGGCCACAACAGTGAGAGGCCCGCGTACCGCAAAAAACAAAAACAAAAACAAAAGTGCCACATGTAAGTTCTATATATATTTATTTATTCTGAGGACTTAATTCTCTTTAATTCTTTTATTTTTTCCTTTCTAGCAACTGGGGAAGTATAGTTGTAATAGACCAGCCCATAGAATCTGCTTCTTGTTCTCAAAATTATCTGATACTTAGAAATAAGGCAAAGAGGACTGCGTGTCCTTTCAGTGTTATTCTGGAACATTGACTAATAGACCTACCCAATGACTACTTAATAATCAAGGAGAAAATGCCTGTATTTGATATTGTATTTTTTATGGATCAGGGCCCTAATTCTGTCATGTTACCTTTTAACTGGTAGATTTTTGTTTAATAGATATGCAAATTTCTGTCTCGTAGAAAATTTAACTACAGAGGACAGTTTATTTGTTTTCTACCTAACCTAGCAATTTTACTCCAATATTCTTTCTTTAATCCCTATAAATTCTCAGTTCCTCAAATGCTCTTTGATACTATTTTACAATTCTGCTGATTCCCATTTAAATTAGTCAGGTAAATTGATCATTCCATATTAAATTAGTTAAATAAATTGATCATATGAGTCATGTTTTTAACTTTTTGAAAATCATGCTTTGCAGTATTTAGAGATCTCCATCTTTTGCTAGCAAGCCTAGAACATAGTGGGCACTCAACATAGGTTTTTTGAATAAATGAGTGAAGAATAAACTAAAGCATGAACTACTATAGGGGAACAGAAGGAACCCTGAGTCCCACCAGCTTTTGAGAAAAATAAAATATTTAATGAGTTTTTCATAATGTTAAGTTTATAGCGGAATTTTAGAATTCTGAGATAATTTCCTTCTTACTGGGGTTAAAATGTTCTTTATATTACGAAATTATGGTAATGATAGTTTGAATTTATTTTTGAATGCTGTCATTGAAGACCAAAAACTGGAAATTTGCATCTCTGTGCTGGTTCATAGTTTTTAGAGATGTCTCTGGCCCTCGTAATCCACTTGATCTCTCA
>NW_006778543.1:375144-391926 GCF_000442215.2 Lipotes vexillifer | reverse complement strand
TCTTTCCCTGATATGATCATTATGGGAAGATGAAATCTCATTTACTTTAAACAAGTCATGTAGCTTTCAGCAAGATTTCCAAGACTTGCTATCATTAAGAGAAATGGCTGTTTTTGAAAGACATTGTGCATGCAAGCTCTTTTATTTTATTCCCACTAATTCCAGTTTTTAAGTAGCTTCTAGGATAAAGAAGAAAAAAACCACTTCCTTTTACCATAAAAAGAAACAAGACAGTATACTCTATGTCAAAGTTTCATGTAATATTATTAAGCAGATACAGTGCCTGGAATATATTAGGTGATCACTTCATGTTTGTGGAATGCCTTTAGGCAAGGTTCCTTGTTTCCTTTCTTTGATTGGTCAAGCCTCACCCTCTAGGGTTTTAACTCATCAGCATTTTACATGTTGGTAGAAAGAAAAATATAGGCATGTATAATATCTCTATATCATAAAACATAACCAGTAATAATCCTATGGGTATTACATGACAAAATTATGGGAAGCATTAAAAAAATTCTTTTTACACAATTGTCATTATTAGGAAATGATAGGAGTGAACTGTAGCAATAACAAGTAAAGCAAACATTCTAAAAGAGGAATCACACATGCCTCACATTCCCTTAGGAGGATGAAGCAAAGATAAAAGTGCCAATGGAGGGCTTCCCTGGTGGTGCAGTGGTTGAGAGTCCGCCTGCCGATGCAGGGCACATGGGTTCGTGCCCCGGTCTGGGAAGATCCCACGTGCCGCGGAGCGGCTGGGCCCGTGAGCCATGGCCGCTGAGCCTGCGCGTCCGGAGCCTGTGCTCCGCAACGGGAGAGGCCACAACAGTGAGAGACCTGCGTACAGCAAAACAAACAAACAAAAAACCACACTGCATCCACTCCTTTGTAGTGTAATGTCAGTCACTAAATACTTCAGTATATCACATCAGTGGTTCTCAAGCTTGACTGCATATTAGTAGAATCAACAAGGGGTCTTTAACATTTTTTAATGCCCAAATGACATCCCAGACCATCTAAATCAGAAACCCTTGGAGTGATATTCCAGGTTATTCCAAAGTGCAACCAAGTTTGAAAATCGGTGGACTAGATTAGATGCTTCTTATGATGAGATGCCCTTGGAATGCATTTACTTTCTAAAAATAAAATATTTTAATTTCTATAAATGGCCAAATTTCATACAGGCTTATTTCTGCTTCTGACTGTGATGGAGTAACCGTGATGGGACAGTAAACAATGAGAAAACTGCATGAAATATATGAGGTAACTGTTTCTGGACAGTAGACAACAGGCAGTGCAGAGCTGTGATTCATGAGAGAAGAGAAATAAATAATGTGAACTTTATGTTCATCTGGGCTGTCTGTCCAGAGGCACTTCCCAGATTGCAGTGAAGGGAGGGGAAACTCAAGCAGAGCATGGGAGGAGATGGAGGATGGAATTTTGGAAGAGTGAGGTGTCTGGAATTTAAGGGTCAGAGTACCAGAAAGGAGGGAGCTGCCTGGAAAAAAAAACCCCTCCAAAATCTGCATAAAGGTCCCCTTGAATATAGTGTTGAATAGTAACCTACAGATGTGAAGGGTGAGCCTCCATGAGGCTGGGCAAAAAAACAACCAAGGAACTGTAAACTGAAGGGTTCCTAGAACACACACGGGGCTGGGAGATGTCTGAGTTTTGGTCAACCACAGTAAAGAGTTCGTGTTGAAGCCCTCAGGACACTGGAGGGTCCTGCCTTACGAAGGAGAATAAACTAGCTCTAGAGTTAAGGACACTTGAAACCTGCACTAAAAAGCTTGTAAGAAAACGTTGCAAATTTCAAGCTGAATAACAAGTAGTCATTTAAGTGCCTGCCTGAATGAAGTCCAATGCCTTTTAAAGGAATGTATATTAAAAGAAAATCCAGCACTCAACATTATGAAATGCACAGGGTCCAAGGTCTAATAGAAACAAAATACTAGACATGTGAAGAAGAAAAAGTACAACCCACTACCAGGAGAAGCATCCACTATTATAAACAAAACGAAAGTGATAAAGGTAATGGAATTAGCAGATGCGGATCTTAAAACAGCTAATATAAATATCTTCAAGGATTTAAAGGGAAATATAAGCTAAATGGGAGATTTTACACTCTCTTTTTAGTACTAAATCTTTGAAATCCATATGTGTTTTACACCTACATCACATTTCAACTATTGGACTAGCTACATTTTAAGTATTCAATTGCCGCATATGGCTAATGGTTACTCTATTGGGCAGCACAGCTCTGGTCCATCAGCCTGGTTTATTTCCTCAGTTACATTTGACCCTTGAACAACAGGGTTTGAACTGCTTGGGTCCACTTATACGTGCGTTTTTTCAATAAAGCCGTACTCCAGTACTGCAGGATCTGCAGTTGGTTGAATCTTAGGATTCAGAACTGGATACAGAAGGCTGACTGTGAAGTTATACTCAGGTTTTCAACTGCACAGAGAGTCAGCACCCCTAACTCCAACCTTGCACATGGGTCAACTGGATTTATTGCCATCTGAAAATAATACACTTTGGATTCATTTTTCTGTCTCAACTTACTAGAGTATAAGCTCTAACAGAGAAAGGACATTGTCTGGTTCACTGCTGTATGCCCAGTGGCTAGAACAGAACTCAATACATGGTAGGTACTACTATTTATTTCTTGAATAAAAAATGTTTCAAGAGAAGACCTCAATACTATATACAGCAGATAGGGATTCTAAGAGATACATTCTAAGAACAAGAATGGCCCTTAGAGGAGGTTTAGTCAGTGTAGACTTTGAAATTTGATGGATACGGGTTTGAATCTCAGTTCCTCATCTGCAGTTCTGTGACTTTGGGCAAGTTATTTAACCTCAATGCAGGGCTGTCCAAGGGGGGTATGGTCCAAGAACAGTTGGAGAGTATTTTATCTTTGATAGTGTTTTGAATTGTCAGGGCATTATGATAATGAAAAGTCTTATTTTTCTTATTAAAAAAATCCAGCATACAATGCATCCCCTCACTGTCTACACATGGAAGTGTGGTACTCTGCTCCATCTATGCTATTGCCACTGTGAGCTTGTGTTTTCTCATCTTTAAAATTATTGTTGTCATTTTTATTTATCAAATATGTTTATAGCCCTTCATATGTGCCAGGCATATTTTCAATGCTTTATATATATAAATCTGCTTAATGCTAGCAACAATCCTGGGAGGAATGTTTTTTAATTCTCATTTTATAGATGAAGAGACTGAGGCCCACATTTACAGAGCTGGGAAGAAGCAGAGCCGGGGTTTTAACTCAGAATCTGACTCCAGAGAACACAGTCTTATGTTGCTTCTCAATAATAAGACCCTGCACACAAGGTTGGATATACTGTGTGCAAAGTGGAAGGCACAGTGTCCAGCTCATAACAAATATTCAATAGACAGAAGCTGTTCTCATTAATAGTATTTTGGGAATCTGAAATCATAGGGAGGGTACATGACTTGTCCAGGTGCACACTACTACTCAGAAGGCGGCAGCGGCTTAAAGTATAACCTGATGACGTCCAATCAAGCCAGGTCTGTCCTCAACCCTTACAGGAAACTAAAAAGAAATAACCACTGGAGGAGTAAGGAAAGTGTTGACATTTTAAATAAACTGAGAGCTCACATTTTTCTCATATGGCTTGAAGGTTCATCTTATCTGATCCTGAGAATTCCCTAATACCTTCCAGAAGGATTTTTATATGGAGCATGTTCTAAAAGACTCAGTATTTTAGACTGAGAATGTTCTCTCAGTCTCTTACCCACAGAACAAGAATAGTATTTAGTATTCTAAGGCTGTGATACATCATAATTATTTTATGTTTTTCATAATTTTTTTTTTGTTTGTTTTGTTTTTTTGTGGTACGCGAGCCTCTCACTGTTGTGGCCTCTCCCGTTGCGGAGCACAGGCTCCGGATGCGCAGGCTCAGCGGCCATGGCTCAGGGGCCCAGCCGCTCCGCGGCATGTGGGATCTTCCCGGACCGGGGCACGAACCCGTATCCCCTGCATCGGCAGGCGGACTCTCAACCACTGCGCCACCAGGAAAGCCCTGTTTTTCATAATTTTTAAAAGCATGATTTAAACTTTGAAAAACGTTTAAATTATGGTATAATTTACACACAGTAAGGTGCAATGATTTTAAGTGTGCAATTCGATGGATTTTTACATGTGTATGTGTTACCACCACCCAGATCAAAACAGAATGTTTTCAGTGCCCCAGAAGTCTCCCTCATGCCCCCTCCCAGATTATACTACCCACTAAAGAAGCACCATTTTGACTTCTACCAACTTAGATTTGTTTTGCTTATTCTAACACAATTTGAATGGAATTTGGGGTCTGGCTTTTTTGGTTCCACGTTGCCTATGAGATTTATCTGTATTGTTATGGGTAACAGTAGTTCATTGTAAATTTCTCAATAGAATTCCTTGGTGAATATATCACAATTTATTTCTCCATATTAATTTTTGTGTTTGGACATTTCATGAATTTCCCGTTTGGAGGTATTATGAATAAAGCATCTATGAAATTACTGTATATTTTATTTGATGGACATAAGACCTTATTTTTATCAGATACATACGTACACATAAAACTGCTGGGTCATAGGGTTAATAGTACAAAACAAGGTTAATAATGCAAAAGAATTTTCCAAAACAGTTGTACCAATTTACGATCCCACAGCAGTGCAGGAGAGTTCTTGTTGCTCTCTATCCTCAGTGATACTTGGTATTGTTACCTTGGCTCTTTAGAATAATCTGTATTTTGAACCTTCTGTTTCATTACCATAGCATGTGTCAGATTACATGCAATTTACTAATCAGCACAATGCTACATTATTATAATTAAGGCAATTGTATTTATTGATAATTAAATTACAGCAACACAAAATTTCCACTGATGATAAAATCACTAGGGCCATAGGCGAATTTTTCCTGCACTCTATTTTTAAAAATAAACATTATTGAAGTGTAATTCACACATAATAAAAATCCACTAATTTAAGCGCAAAATTTGTTGAGTTTTGATAATTGTATACAGTTGTGTAACCTCTACAGTAATCATGCTATTTTCATCATCCTATAAAGTTTCCTTTATATTTCTTTAAAGTCAATTTTCTCTTCCTGACGCCTGGTTCTTGGTAACTATAAATCTGCTTTCTTTTACTGTAGTTTGGGCTTTCCTAGAGTTTTACTTGAATTAAATCATACAGTATGTAGTCTTTTGTATCTGGATTTTTTTACTTAACAAAAGTGTTCTTGAGATTTATCCATGTTATTGCTTTTATCAGTAATTAATTCCTTTTTATTGCTGAATTGTATTTCATTGTTTCTATATACACACCACAATTTGTTTAGTTATTCAGATTTTGATGGAAACTTGAATTCTTTCCAATTTGGAGCTATTGTGAATAAATCTGCTTTTGAGTATAAGTGTAAACTAATGTTTCCATATCTCTTGAATAAACACCTAGGAATGGAATTTCTGTGTATTTTGTAAGATTATGCATAATTTTAAACGAAATTCCCACTGTTTTCCAGTGTGTATATTCATTAATGATGTAGGAGAGCTCTGATTGTTCCACATACTTGTCAATAGTTGGTATTGTCAATCTTTTTGATTTTAGCCATTTAATAGGTATATAATGGTATCTCACTGTGATTTTATTAATAGTTTGCCTAATGATGAATGATAAGCATATTTTCATGGGCTTATTTGCCACCTTATTTTGTGAAGTATAAGCTTTTGCATATACATATATTTTTTAAAGTCAGGTTATTTGTCTTCTGATTATTGTATTGTAAGAATTCTTTATGTATTCTGGATGAAAGTACTTTGTAAGATATATGCATTGTAAATATTTTATTCCAGTCTGTGACTGCCTTTTTAAGCCTTAAAAGTGTCTTTTGAAGAGCAAAACTTTAAATTTCAATGAAGTCAAATTTATCAATTTTATTTATTTATTTATTTATTTATTTATTTGCGGTACGCGGGCCTGTCACTGCTGTGGCCTCTGAGCCATTGCAGAGCACAGGCTCCGGACACGCAGGCTCAGCGGCCATGGCTCACGGGCCCAGCCGCTCCGCAGCATGTGGGATCCTCTCGGACCAGGGCACGAACCCGTGTCCCCTGCATCGGCAGGCGGACCCTCAACCACAACCACTGCGCCACCAGGGAAGCCCAAGACATTTATTTTTATTGAAAATATGTCTTAAAATGTATATATAGACATAATTTTATAATTCATAAATGTTGTCTTATTATATTTGTTGTTTTTCTGGTGTTGTTTTTGTCTTTTTGGTTACCTTTTCCTCTTTCCTTTCTTCATATACCCGCCAGATAATTCTCTTTTTAAACCTGATCTACACCCTTAATGTATTCTTTGTCCACGTTTATGTGATAATAATATATAGCAGTTATATGCATATTTTTAAGCTCAGACATATTGGACATTTACTAAATATTAAAGATTATGCTAAATGCTTTATGAGAATTTTCACATTTCATTCTCATGAAAATGCCCTATGTGGTTACTATATATTATCCCCATTTTAAGGATGAAGACGTTTAGTCACTGAGAAATTAAGTGATTTGATCAAAGTTACTCAGTAAGCAAAAGAACTGGAACTTATACTTTAGTTGATAAGTGTATATTTTAAAATATTATATACTACACAATGCTCAAAAGCCTTATTTTTCATTTAATAATACATTGTAAATATTTATTTGGATAGATATTTGTTGCAATGCTACTATATGTCAGAGACCGTTCCATTCAGTTTGACTTTCATTTCCATTAAATCAGGTTGAAGGATGGGGTCTGAGAGTCCTTTCTCTCTTCGTTTTGAATGGCCCAAAAAGATAGCATCTACCCTTTCTTTGAACAAAAGGGAATGCAAACTATAGGTGGTCAGGCAACAGCTTGCCAGGGGGCCATTTGGAAGGGCTAAAAATTATGTCACACTTCTGTGAGGTGTTCACGGCTCTGGCCTTAAAACCCCATATCACATCAAGCCCTTTCATTCCTCTGTAATGGCCAAATATATGCTCATAGTTAGACCCAATCAGCACCCAAAGGGGACAGATTTTTTTCTCTTACCCATTCATATAGCTCCCCAACCCCAAGATGAGTAGAGTTGACCCCCAGACATTTGTTCCCATGGAAACCCAACAGGCACTTAGAAGGAGAGTCCAAAATTATGCCTCTTTCAGGGGGCAGAATCCATTAGGCCTGGATATGTGGATATAAGTTCCTTTACATGGTTATTTTAAAGTAATGAACCTGAGCCTTTCCAAGGTCTGATTCATGCTTTTAAAAGGCAGTAAGAGAACACTTTCTCAAAAAGAGGTTATCCTTAGTCTATGTACAACTGTTGTGGCCTCTCCCGTTGCGGAGCACAGGCTCCGGACGCTCAGGCTCAGCGGCCATGGCTCACGGGCCCAGCCGCTCCACGGCATGTGGGATCTTCCCGGACCGGGGCACGAACCCGTGTCCCCTGCATCAGCAGGCGGACTCCCAACCACTGCGCCACCAGGGAAGCCCTCTGATTGTATTCTTGGAGTCAAATCATGTTAGGCATAGAATAGAGTGGGGTGAGTGCTACATAAGGAAAACATTGTAAAGGCAAGAAAGTAACTGCTGTTCTTTGAAGGTCTACTATTTCCCAGGCCCTCTGATAGGGAGATTGTGTGTGTGTACACACACACACACACACACACACACACACACACACACACACACACATACGTATAATACACAAATTATATTATATATAATATGTTTATATACAATATGATATATGAATGTAAAATATAAAAATAAATAAAATATTCCTTTTTTATGTGTGTATGTTCATTACAATTTTTACCAGTATAAAAGATACAGGATGCACAATTTACAAGTAATAATAAAATATGCAATACTCTTTACTGTAAATTCCATATAGCCAATTAATTCTCAAAGAATGCTTTTGTTGACTTTTATCAAGCTCTTGTATCTGTAGCCAACCTATATACTTCTGCCATAAATGCTGACATTTTTATCTGTAGCCATTACATTGTGAATAGCTCAAAATTTGAGGAAATATCCTCCCATTATGTGAAAACTATTATCTGATTTACCCAAGTGAGGCTTTGACATACAAGGAAGTTGTTTCACATCTGTATTACTCATTAATGTAAATAAAAACCTTTTATTTTATGTATGTCAATTATATATATATTTGTAATTGAATCTTGACAGCAACATTTTGAAGTTTATATCATCTCCAGGCAGAGATAAGCTCTACAAATATTTTTGGTGCATACATTTCTAAAGTATTTGCATTTCTCTACTCATGTGTATGTGTATGTATGTGTGTACACAGCTACATATACTTATATTATACAAAGCTTGTGAGAATTGGATTATACTATTGTAATATCTTTCTACCTTTTATAAAATGGCATATATAAAAAATGGTATATCATACTGACATATTATTTGCCAATGTTTTATTCTTGGTTACTGAGGTCTGAAAATATTGTATCATATATGACATCACTGATTTATTTAATCACACTGTCTTTTTTGATATTTAGTAGTATCCTTTCTTTTCCCTACTATACATAATATTGTGATGAACATTCTTGTATTGTTTGATAATTTCCTTAGGGCAAATCACTAGAATTGGAATTACTGGATCAAAGGGCATAAATATTTCTTAAAGGCTCTAAATACATATTGCCAAGTTGGACTGCAAAATGATTATAGTGTCTACACTTGCCCTAAAGTGTAGTGATTATACTTGCTCTAGAAGAATATGAGATTACCCCTTTCCCCACATTCTTGCTAAACTAGATACTTTCATTCTTAATCATTACCAACCTGACAGACAAAAATAGTATCTCACATAAATTTGTATTTTCTGATTAGAATTTTAAACCTCTTGATATTTTATCTTGAGCAGAAATGTATTGGTCAAAAAAACAGAACTTAATTTCTACTAAAATAAGAAAAGTTAAGGATCGTCTTAGTACCCAGGATATATTTTGAAACAATTTAAAATCAGTGAATTGATTAGAACTTTATTCTAGCTGTACATGGTATTTAAGGAATCTTTTTTCCCCATCTAATCATGCTGTGTATAATTGCATAAAGACACAGCAGGAGATAGACTTTTTGGAAAAAATTTCTGAAGCCAAGTTGGAAAGGCGTCCGTCACGATGCATATCACTTTGATTTCATATGGTAATATTTTTGCAAGCATTTAGCACACAGTTTGAACCTTGGTGTTCATAGAAGCCATCTTTTTCTCCACATATGACAGAATTATGCATTCAAAAATGTGGATAAAGGAGAACTTCTATCAAGACTGTTGCATAAAATTAAAAAAAATTTTTTTGAATGATTAAGCCTGATAAATTCTCTTTTCAGTTGAAAATCACCTACTGTATTTGCTTCTACATTAAAAAAAAATCTTACAATGTGAGAAACATGTACAAAATTTGGACAATAGAGTATAATGGAAAAAGTACTACACTACCTGGAAGAAAACGTCAGTTTCAACCTAGGATTCATTCAAGAAAAAGCTGCATAACATTAGCCAGATAACTTCACTTTTCTGGTTTCCAGCTCTATAATCTGCAAAATGATGCTGTTCTTTGTAAATCTTTTCTCCTAATTTCTTTCTTTTCTTTTCACGGCATGATTGAAGTATATACCTGGACACTTTTTACCCTTTATGGCTTACTAGTCCTAAAGCCCCAGCTTCTCTTTTCTTTAACTGATACGTTGGTCTTTCTGCCTGTAAACTCTCAGAAACATTTCCTAACCTCCTTTTCTGCTTTGACGTGTAGGAAAATATATTTTTCAAAATATCTTGGCCAGTTGCCTTCTGTCTAGGTTCAACCAAAGGAACCACTAGTGGGAGATTGAAGGAAGGAGAGACTATGATATTTTTTGTCTTCTTTCTCCATGGGTAGCATCTCCAGCAGCAGATAGAGCTGCTGCATGGCTCCATGTTCTGATAAACAACATCTATGTCCTGGCAGGCTGTCTTCATCTTCAGCTTCTGAGAGAGCCCCAGACCTAGACTCCAGTAAAACCCTATTTCCTAATTGTTGCCCCAACCTTGCCCCAACCTTCAGCTTCTGGATTTTGTTAATTCCTGGTTTGCCTCACTGTTCGCTGTTTTACTTCTCAGTTCTTATATCATCTGTGTAGCCAATTCTCTGCATTAAATACCTTCTGTTTAAAATGATTGGAGTGGCTTCTGTTTTTCTGAATGGACCCTTGTAACAGGGAAGAGCAAAATCTGACTCCATGTTGGATCTGTTTCTTTTATTTTAACCTTTGCTTTTCATTGTTTTTGTTATTATAATCATACATAATTGCCTGCCTCAGGGAACCCTGCTCCTCTGCCTGAATGTTAAACTAATGTGCCTTTGTTCAGCTCACAGGGAGACAATCTGACCCTGCCCACCTGTGAATAGCTGCAGAAAAGAAGAAATTAACACATCCCTTCCCCCTGATGCTGGCCAAGCCAGGAGATATTTTGCAAGACTAATGGCTTTTTTACTTTACTTCCTCACCTCCTCCCACTCTCTGTTCTATAAAAAAACTGGCATCCAGACCTCGATAAGATGGTTTTTGGGGACACTAGTCTTCCATCTCCTCCATCTGCCGGCTTTCTGAATAAAGTCAATATTCCTTGACTCATCACCCGTTTCCCAGTTTATTGGCCTGCCTGGCAGCAAGCAGAATGAGCTTGGACTCAGTAACACTCTGACTGATATAATTAAACACTTTTCTTTTACTTCTGCTGCCAAGCACCTAGATAAGAACATTAGCTCTTTAAGAAGCCTCCCCTTTTCTAGCTTTTCTTTTTTTCTGCATTGGAAGACAATATTTTTTTCAGTTTTATTGAGATATAACTGACACACAGCTCTAAGAGTCAGGTGTACCTTGTAAGGACTCAACAGACATATACTGCAAAATGATTACCACGGTAAGTTTAGTTAACATCCATCTCTCATATAGTTACAAAAAAAAAGAAAAAAATTTTTTTCCTTGTGATAAGAATTTTTAGGATTTACTTTCTCAGCAACTTTCAAATATACCATATAGCAACTGTAGTCACCATGTTGTACATTACAACCCCAGTACTTATTTATCTCATAACTTTTTCTAGCTTCTCTTTATGACAGTTCACCTATTCATAAACAACTTAAATTTCCTTAAATGCAATTTTCATCATAAGCAATCTTTTCATGGTTTGTTCTTGTGTGGAGTATAAAATCCAGTCTCCTCAGCCCAGAATTTAAGGAATTCCAGCATGCCTACAGAATCCATCTTTCTAAGTTTTCCCTGTCATGATCCACCAGCCATTTTGATTTCTCCACTATTTTTTTCCAATGCTTTGTGCTGACTCCTGTACTATTTACACTTTGTTCAAGCTCTGCTATCTGCATGGACTTACCATCCTTTTCTTCTCTACCTTCTGAATGTCCCGCATTCTTCAAGACTCAATGTAAGCCCCACATCTCCTATGAAGCCACTTCTGACCATTCTAATCTGTACCAATCCCAGTTTTCCCTGAGGTATGAGACCTGCACAGGCTATTTCACGTTGTTATTTATGTCTCACATCTGCAGATAAGGAAAGACAATAAAGTGCTATGGTTTGTTTTTCTAATTATACCTCTCCCAGAGTTATTGGAGGAACTGCAAGAAATGACATAGATCCTGTAATATGTAAGAGATAAATAAATGTTGGTTTCCTTACTGCCTTCCAAGATTTTCTTATTGAATGAGGTATTTTGTTTGGTTATAAATGTAAAACAAGGTAATACTTAGGTTGAATATTTGTTGCCCACAGGATATATGCTGGAAATTTTTGTTTTGAATGTATCTCTTAATATAAACTTGTTTTATTTTGTTTTCCTCATTTTCCTAAAATTGTAATGAGAGGGGTGGGAATACATTCATTTATTTATTCAGCATTTATTTGTTTATCTCATGTCCTGTGATAACTACTCTGCTAGCCCTGAGGATAAGATAAGGCGTCAAGTAGACCCTGCATCTGTCTTCATGGAGCTTGAATTGTAGTGAGAAAAAAAGAAAAAGCAAGAACATATACAAATAAGGATGGCATAAGGGAGGGAAAAAAATTTCTTTCTATCCTTCTAGGTTCTGTAGCTGGTCTAAAAATTAAATTGACACAAGACAGATTAACAGGAGAAAAAGATTAATTTTAATTACATACATACACAGGAGAGTTTTATAAAAATATAAGACTCAAGGAGGTGTCCAGCTGAGACTTGTATACTATGCTGAGTTATGGAAAATGGGGGTTTGACACTTAGGTGGGGGAGTGAATTAGGGGAGGGGAGGAAATATCTGGTAAATAAAGGCTGCCTTGTTATGCAATTAAAAGTCTCTTGGGTGAAAAAAAAACTGTCTCTGGGAGTAGTTTTCTCATACAGATGCCTTTACTAATGGAAAATTATTTTATAAATGCAAATTTCCTTTATAAAAGGGGAAATTTATACTTTATTTTAGGCAGTTAAGGGGGAGATAAAGAGCTTTTCCTGCATCTGATTACCTTTACCTCAAAATACTTCATATGCTAAAGTGGCCTATTTTAGGGTGGCAGGTTCTGAACCCCTTCAGTACAAGTGATCAGAAGTGCTATGAAGACAAACAAAGGACCAGACTGAGGGGGAAGGTCTACTGTGAATGGAGTGATTAGAGGGGTTTTGTCAGCGGTGGTAGCACTTAGGGTGAGGCCGGAGTTGGTCTCATTAGGGAGGCGCTGACTGAGCGGTGGTGAGGCTGGAGCACAGCTAGGGGAAACAGGATGTTCAAAGGCCCTGAGGCAGACAGGAGCTGGGTCTATTTAGGCAATGGAAAAAAGCCCAATATGGTCAGAGCATAAGAAGCATGGGTCGCAGGTGGGGGGGCGTGTGTCAAGGGGATGCCGAAAAGATTGGCACAGATTATTAAACTGAAGCTTCCAGTAAACTGGACTCCATTCAGACAAGGTTTTGTGAAAGAACGCTCTATAGTACTTGTCTCATGAGATTTACCATCCAAACTGAATAGTTAGGTTTGAGGAGCGTTTAGGCCATTGGTCGTCAAATCTTTTGGAAGAGTTTAAAATGAACTCTCTGAAAGATGCTTGGAGGTGGATGACAGGCAAACAGGTTCAAGGAAGCTGGTTGTTAAGCCTTGTATTTATTTATTTATCCTTCATCTTCACTCATTCACTTATTTGTCAATTTATATAACATGGGCCCTTCACCAAAATACCTTTAAACAGTATTCCAGGGATAGAATTCTTGGTTGAATGGACTGCAACCCTGAAATAGCGTTTTATTTTTTGTTTTACTTTTTGTCAAAATATATAACACAAAACAGTAGACTGTAGCTTTTGGGAACAGGAACTGAATTTTTCATTTTGTACCTGGATATTTGACATATATGTATATTGTACAGCCATCACAAGGCCCAGCAACTCAGAACCCCTTCTTTACTTCTTTTATCCATCACTGCAGCTCTGAGTCCTGTTGTGCCTTCTTTCGTCTTCCTAAAGAGAGCTCCCAGAGTCTGTGAAACTTCAGTGACTCTTTTGTCTTCCCTCCGCAGCAATGGGCTAAATGTTCTCTTGAATGGCAGGCATTATTTATGACAAAGGTTCCCTCAATGTCAATTTGTCCACAGAGGGAAGCACAACTCCAAGGGCATGTTCTTCTCCGGATGCCAGATTCAACTCCCATTAACAGTAACGAGCTTTACATGTGTGACTGCTGCCTTTTCTGGGCCATTGCAGCATGGAGCGAAGTCTTTTGTCATCCATCACATCACCAGAAACCCTTGCTCACTCATTTCCCCTTCTCTAAATAGCTTTCCAAACAAGAAAGTGGAAACATTGTTTATCTCTGACCAAAATGTTCTTTCCAATAGCATTAACGAGGTCTTCTGAAACCAAGAGGCAGAGTTTGCTCTCCCTGGTCACAGGACAGTGCTAAAGGGATTAACCTTATAGGAAGGTCAACTCTGGACCATTGTCCAAGTTGACTGCCATTTCTTGGAGCTCAGGAACCCTGACTTCTTTGGACCCATCATAGTACTTAGCCTTCTGTTAGGCAAGGAGCAGATGCTCTATAATTAAAGCCAGGAACTTGCTACACTCTTCACATTCATTATCAGAGATAAGCCTCAAATCAATTGGCTTGATATGTCTGGTGGATATTCTCATTCATTTGGTCCACCCAGCTTTAGAAGTCTATCCTGTGTGTGAAGAATTTCCCACTTATGAGACTCAGAAGGATACTGGATAATCATTTCCCCAGCCTCTCATGCAGCTAAGATGGGGATGGGTATAAACTCAGTCTTCTCTGATCATATGTATGCTCTGCAGACTCGCAAAGGGAATTTTAACAACCAGAAGAAATGGGGACCACGACGAAGCTTTTAGTGGGGGCAGCAGCCATCGTTAGGGTTAGAGTTAGGGTTAGGGTTAGACTAACCGTGAACAGCAGAGGGAGTGGGACTCCGGCAGAGGGGGAGGTTCCGATGTCAAGGGTCAGTGGTGTCAGCAGTGCAGATTATAGTGGGCAGAGCCTAGAAGCAACAATAGTAATTTCCTCTCTAGGAAATTTCTGTGGCATAATTTCTCACATTGTTCCTTGCTTTCTAGACGCAAACATGGTTATCTACTGTTCCAGCAAGACTGTGAGCTATTCAACATCTTTTTATAATGAATTCCCCTTAAAGGAAAAAAATGTATTCAATGACACTGTTAAATCACTGTAAGGAAGACTTTATTCAAGGAGGGAGGCTACTGTGATAGGTTTAGGGACCACTGTGATGGAATTTTGCAGTAACTAAGAGAGATTGGACTTAACTCTAAATGCAGCATGAGCACATGGGAATTTACAACCAAGGACCAGGGTGGGGGTCAGTAGATGGAAAATTACTTAGAGGAAACATCAAGGGTAAAGGAGATTCTGGTTAAGCCAACTTAAAAGGATTCTTCTGAGACAGACCAGGGTGATCAGATATCACCTGGGTGATGGTGGTGAGTGAGGAACCTAATTAGATATTAAGGTTGGGGGATTTTGGCTAAACTGACTTAGCAGGGTTCTTACTAAAACTAGATTTTATAAGAAAGTACACAGATGGGGCTAGGAGAAGGTTCAGGAGCCTGACTAAAGTTTGGCCAAGCAAAGAATCTTTGTCATTTCCTTTCTGCCTAAATCCACTCTACCAGTAGATCTCAACTGCAGGTGACTTTGCCCTCCTCCCCCAGGGGACATTTAGTAATGTCTGAAGTATTTTTGGTTGTCACATTTGGGGAGGCGGCTGGCACGTGGTGGGTAGAGGCCAGGGATGCTGGTAAACATTCTACAATGCTCAGGAGAGTCCCACATCACAAAGAATGATCTGGCAAACATGTCAATAGTGCTGAGGTTGAGAAACCCTGCGTCCGAATTAGTCTCTATGGTTTATAACTAAGAAACTTACCTAAAACGGGTGATACTACTAACCTCATTTTATAATGAAGGAAGAAATTGAATGAGGTTAAATAAAATGCTTCTACATAAATACTACCAAAGATAGCCTTGTAAAAGAGAGATTCCTTTGAGTTCAGATTTTCACAGTCTTGTTATGAAAACTGTTGGTGTTCCTGACAAAAAGCACAATTTGACTTTGTGGTGGCTTTGTCAGGTTTCACCTTGGCTGCAGTGACCTACATTTCCCCAAATTCCCATTTCTTGTATGTTCGTGGTTAGGGTTGAACAAAGAGATATTCTTGGGTGACATATAGATGGTAATGTGTTGCAGATGCCATTTTGTAGCTCGCAAGTGCTGTCACTGATCTGCTGGCTCACCTGTTTGGGGTGATGCCGGGGTGAGCCTGCAACTGCTTGTGCTTCTCCTGAAACTTCCTTTCATTACTCCCGCTCTCAGGCCAGCTGTGTGTATTTAACTGTGAAGAAGGGCCTTGGATCCTACAGAACATCCATGCAGGTAAGAACTGATGGGTTTCAGCCTCTCCTCCTAGGCTCCAGCTTATGCTTGTGGATTCCAGCTGGATCTTGCTGGAACTCACTTTATATTCATCTTCTCTTCCTGATTGTCTACCTTGTGGACTTCAAGTTCCAGCATCAGACACAAAGACAACAGCCTTAGAGTGACTATTTAACCGACTCCTAAAATTGTATAAGGTCAAATTCCTGTAAAAAATGTATGTATATGTGTGTGTATGTGCACACACATGTGTACACACTAGTGGTTCTGCTTTCTAATAGTGCCCTAAGAGAATTGCCAACATTTTAGACAAAAGTATTATTATGAGAAAGTCACAAATGCATAACTACATAAAAATTTTTAGAGAAAGGGAAAAAGACACAAATTCCCCTTGTCTTAAAACAACTGCTTTTCACTTCTGTACGTCACTTTCTCATCCTTTCCACAAGTATACATTAAAACAAAAACACAACTGCAAAAACTTGTGCATACCTACGTATCAATTTCTTTTTTGCCCTGACTCTCCTACCTCTGTGGTCACCTCATATCTGATATTCTCTCTGCTGATTTTCCATTCCAGGTGAGGTGACTTTTGGCCTCTCTATTTCTTGCTCGAATATTCATCACTGAAGTAGGAGAAATATTCTTTCCACACTCTTGCAGTATGCACTGTGACACCTAAAACATAACTTGCCTTGTGATCTCAATTTACTAGAGACACAAATTTTTTTTTTTTTTTTTTTTGCGGTAC
>NW_006778543.1:348722-373151 GCF_000442215.2 Lipotes vexillifer | reverse complement strand
CGGTACACGGGCCTCTCACTGTTGTGGCCTCTCCCGTTGCAGAGCACAGGCTCCGGATGCGCAGGCTCAGCGGCCATGGCTCACAGGCCCAGCCGCTCCGCGGCATGTGGGATCATCCCAGACCGGAGCACGAACCCGTGTCCCCTGCATCAGCAGGCGGACTCTCAACCTCTGCGCCACCAGGGAAGCCCAAGACACAAATTTTTAATCTTTAATTTTAAAGTTAATGTGCTTGTGTAATACCCTCAGCAGTTTAGGGGACAGAGTGAGGTGTAGGACTAAAACACAATTTGAGTAATCTACCTCATTTTGTGCTCAAAACTACCCCTTCCCTGCTCTAATGACCCATAATCATTGTCAAAACGATGGGACTCTTTACTCGGGGTAAAATTTCTTCCCATGAGAGGATGACCATAGAATTCCATGTGCCTTCTGGGAGCCTCTTGAGAATTGAAGGGGGAGTGTGATGAGTAATTATGCACATTAATAAGTAAGCACAGATATCATCTTACTCGTGAGGCTGCTTCTGCGTGTCAAGAAATCGACTGCTGTCCTATGCCAATCCCACCAGAGCGGGGACAGAAGTTTTTTACATATTTGTAATCATACTATATATTTTGTTCTATCTACTTATTCCATTTAACATTGTATCATATTTTCTATATTCTGCAGCCTTATGTCTATCACTTTTTAAATAGTTGCATTTAATTGCACTGGAAGACTTTTTAAGTCACTCTATCTCCCATTAGACTTTAAAATTTTTCTTTTCTGGCTGTGCAGCGCCGCAGGCGGAATCTTAGCTCCCCAACCAGGGATCAAACCCGTGCACCCTGCAGTGGAAATGTGGAGTCCTAACCACTGGACTGCCAGGGAAGTCCCTCCCATTAGACTTTTGAGTTGATTATAGGTTTGGGTTTTTTTTTTTTTTTTTTGCATTTATAGTTAAAGCTGAAGTAAACATTTTCACCCATAAAGTATCTTTCTTCTTTTGGATTATCTTTATGGCATAAGTGATCAGAAATGGGATAATTGGATTAAAGGACAAATACATCTTTATGCCTCCTCCTAATGAATTTATGCAACTAATTATTCATGGACTAAGAAATGCAATGAGCTTTATTTGGTCTCTGCCTGTTCTTTCATTTCCATCTCTCATCACTCTACTATATGTATTTTAGTCCCCCTGAGGTTGTTGCAGTTTCAAGAATTTAACATCTTGTTTCATGTTATTGTGTGTGTTGCCCATATATTTACTTTCTTCTGATTGTAGTTTTCTTTAACTTTTATTGTGTTCAGAGAAATCCAGCTCATCCCTCTAAATTCTGGTATCACTGCCTCTGTGAATGTGCCTCTAATCACTGTCTAACCTAATCTATCTCCCCAGCTAAGGTTAACTGAACATTTCCCCACTCCAGTCCACCTGTACTTCTGATGGTTCTCTTGTATAGCATCAACCACGTTATTCGTTTACTTATTTTCCTATTAGACAGGAAATATCTCGAAGGCACGCATTTTATGTTTTTCATCTTTAAGTCCTATTGTCTTTAGAGCCACTGAATAGATTAACAATACTCTTTTTGCCTCTTGCCATTATGGAATGCTGGTCTATATAATTCCTTCTTTCCTCACTGAGTTTTTCCCCACTAATATATTTGTTAAATGAGAAACAATGAGAAATAGAAGTCATCAGAATTCCTGTGTTTATAGCGCACAAAACTAAAGCAGTATTACGACCCGTCAAGTACCATTTTTATGTATCCCAAGTTGCATTTTTATGCCTCCAAGGTATTGAATTGGTCTTAGCAATCTGATATATCTTGTCCTGATGAAGCCTGGCAATTCTAGAAAAAATATGATGTTAAATTGCTAAAATCACAGCCAATCAGCCTAAATATTCCTGTGAAAAAATTCCCAAACATATTTATCCATAAGTTATTGTACATAGTATAAGTGTGATTTAGTTAAACAATTATGCAGCTCAAAACAACGTAATGGTATTTTAAAATGTATTTGAATTGTTCTCTTCGCTCCATAGAAAATAATAGTACAAAATTATTGTCGTGTGAGGAGATGATACCAAAAGTATACACTTTTGTGAGTATAATAGAGGTATAGTATAATAGAGGTACAGTGAGAGGCCCGTGTACCGCAAAAAAAAAAAAAAAAAATTTGTGTCTCTAGTAAATTGAGATCACAAGGCAAGTTATGTTTTAGGTGTCACAGTGCATACTGCAAGAGTGTGGAAAGAATATTTCTCCTACTTCAGTGATGAATATTCGAGCAAGAAATAGAGAGGCCAAAAGTCACCTCACCTGGAATGGAAAATCAGCAGAGAGAATATCAGATATGAGGTGACCACAGAGGTAGGAGAGTCAGGGCAAAAAAGAAATTGATACTCACTTTTGTGAGTATAATAGAGGTATAGTGTGTTATTTCTGAGATTTTGTTATGCTTGTGGTACTTCTCAACTTTAAAAAATAATTAAGGTAAAATTCACATAACATAAAGTTTACCACTTGTACCATTCAGTGGCTTTTAGTACATTCACAATATTGTACAACCATTGCCACTATTTAATTCCAGAACATTTTTTCATCAACCATACAGAAACTCCGTATCCACTAAGCAGTGACTCTCCATTCCCACCAACCCGCAGTTCCTGGCAACTGCTCATCTGCTTTTGGTCTCCATGGATTTGCCTATTCTGGACATTTTCAAATAAATGGAATCATATAGTATGTAGCCTTTTGTTTCTGGTTTTCCTCACATAGCGTAATATTTTCATGGTTCATTGTTGTAACATATATTAGTATTATACTTCATTCTTTTTATGGGTGAATAGTATCCCATTGATTGGATATTTTGTTTATACATCAGTTGATGAACATTTGGGCTGATTCATATTTGGGCTATTATGAAAGATGCTGCTATGAAAATTCATATGCAAGTTTTTGTTTAAATGTATGCTTTCAATTCTCTTGGGTACATACCTAAGAGTGGAATTGCTGTATCATACAGTAATCCTATATTTTATAATACTTTTTGAGGAACTGCCAAAATGTTTTTTACAGTGACTTCAATATTTTACAGACCCATCAAAGATGTATGAGACTTGCAATTTCACCACATTCTCACCAATACTTATTATTTTCTGTTTTTTTAAAAAAATTCTAACCATTGTAGTGGGTGTGAAGTGCATATCATTATGGTTTTGATTTGCATTTCCTTAATAATAACGATATCGAGCATCTTTTTATGTGTTTATTGGCCAATTGTAGAACTACTTTGAAGAAATGTCTATTCAGTTTCTTTGCCCAAGTTTTAATTAGGTTATTTGTCTTTTTGTTGTTGAGTTGTAAGAGTTCTTTATATATTATCAATCAGATATATGATTTCAATATAACAGCTAAATGATTTGCAAATATTTTCTCCTATTATCTGAGTGAGTTGTCACTTTCTCTTTTTAAATTTTATTTATTTTTATTTTTAAACTTTTGGCTGCATTGGGTCTTCATTTCTACACGCGGGCTTTCTCTAACTGTGGCGAGTGGGGGCTACTCTTCATTGTTGTGTGCAGGCTTCTCATTGCAGTGGCTTCTCTTGTTGTGGAGCATGAGGTCTAGGGTGGCAGGCTTCAGTAGTTGTGGCACGCAGGCTCAGTAGTTGTGCCTCATGGGCTCTAGAGCGCAGGCTCAGTAGTTGTGGGGCATGGGCTTAGTTGCTCGCGGCATGTAGGATCTTCCCAGACCAGGGATTGAACCTATGTCCCCTGTGTTGGCAGGTGGATTCTTAACCACTGGGCCACCAGAGAAGTCCCTCACTTTCTTGATAGTGTTCTTCCACGTACATAAGTTTTTAATTTGGACAAAGTCAAATTTATCTGATTTTTCTTTTGTTGCTGTGCTTTTGGTATTGTATTTAAGAAATATTGCTTAATCTAAGATCACAAACAACTAATCTTACATTTTCTTCTAAGAGTTTTAGCATTTTGACTCTTTTTTTAATTTAATTTATTTTTTATACAGCAGGTTCTTATTAGTTATCCATTTTATACATATTAGTGTATATATGTCAATCCCAATCTCCCAATTCATCCCACCACCACCCCACCCTCCGTCAGTTTCCCCCTCTGGTGTCCATATGTTTGCTCTCTACATCTGTGTCTCTATTTCTGCCTTGCAAACTGGTTCATCTGTACCATTTTTCTAGATTCCACATATATGTGTTAATATACAATATTTGTTTTTCTCTTTCTAACTTACTTCACTCTGTATGACAGTCTCTAGGTCCATCCACATCTCTGCAAATGACCCCATTTCATTCCCTTCTATGACTGAGCAATATTCCATGGTATATATGTACCACATCTTCTTTATCCATTCGTCTGTTGATGGGCATGTTTCCATGACCTGACTATTGTAAATAGTGCTGCAATGAACATAGGGGTGCATGTGTCTTTTGGAATTATGGTTTTCTCTTGGTATATGCCCAGTAGTGGGATTGCTGGGTCATGTGGTACTTCTACTTTTAGTTTTTTATGGAACCTCCATACTGTTCTCCATAGTGGCTGTATCAATTTACATTCCCACCAACAGTGCAAGAGGGTTCCCTTTTCTGCACACTATCTCCAGCATTTGTTGTTTGTAGATTTTCTGATGCCCATTCTAACTGGTGTGAGGTGAAACCTCATTGTAGTTTTGACTTTGCCTTTCTCTAAAAATTGGTGATGTTGAGCAGCTTTTCATGTGCCTCTTGGACATCTGTATGTCTTCTTTGGAGAAAAGTCTATTTAGGTCTTCTGCCCATTTTTGGATTGTGTTGTTTGTTTTTTTAATATTGAGCTGCATGAGCTGTTTATATATTTTGGAGATTAATCTTTTGTCCATTGATTCGCTGGCAAATATCTTCTCCCATTCTGAGCATTGTCTTTTTGTCTTGTTTATGGTTTCCTTTGCTGTGCAAAAGCTTTTAAGTTTCATTAGGTCCCATTTGTTTATTTTTGGTTTTATTTCCATTACTCTAGAAGGTGGATCAAAAAAGATCTTACTGTGATTTATGTCAAAGAGTATTCTTCCTATATTTTCCTCTAAGAGTTTCATAGTGTCTGATCTTACATTTAGGCCTCTAATCCATTTTGAGTTTATTTTGTATATGGTGTTAGGGAGTGTTCTAATTTCAATCTTTTACATGTATCTGTCCAGTTTTCCCAGCACCACTTATTGAAGAGACTGTCTTTTCTCCATTGTATATCCTTGCCTCCTTTGTCATAGATTAGTTGACCATAGGGGCATGGGTTTATCTCTGGCCTTTGTATCTTGTTCCATTGAGCTATATTTCTGTTTTTGTGCCAGTACCATATTGCCTTGATTATTGTAGCTTTGTAGTATAGTCTGAAGTCAGCTCTGTTTTTTTCCCTCAAGACTGCTTTGGCTATTCGGGGTCTTTTGTGTCAACATACAAATTTTAAGATTTTTTTTGTTCTAGTTCTTTAAAAAATGCCACTGGTAATTTGATAGGGATTGCATTGAATCTGTAGATTGATTTGGGTAGTATAGTCATTTTCACAATATTGTTTCCTCCAATCTAAGAACATGGTATATCTCTCCATCTGTTGGTATCATCTTAAATTTATTTCCTCAGAGTCTTATAGTTTTCTGCATACAGGTCTTTTGTCTCCCTAGGTAGGTTTATCCCTAGGTATTTTATTCTTTTTGTTGCAATAGTAATGGGAGTGTTTCCTTAATTTCTCTTTCAGATTTTTCATCATTAGTGTATAGGAATGCAAGAGATATCTGTGCATTAATTTTGTATCCTGCAACTTTACCAAATTCATTGATTAGCTCTAGTAGTTTTCTGGTGTATCTTTAGTATTCTCTATGTATAGTATCATGTCATCTGCAAACAGTGACAGTTTTACTTCTTCTTTTCCAATTTGTATTCCTTTTCTTCTCTGATTGGCGTGGCTAGGATTTCCAAAACTATGTTGAATAATAGTGGTGAGAGTGGACATCCTTGTCTTGTTCCTGATCTTAGAGGAAATGCTTTCAGTTTTTCACCATTGAGAATGATGTTTGCTTGGGTTTGTCGTATATGGCCTTTATTTGTGACCCAAGATGTGCTCTCTCCTGGACAATGTTCCGTGTGCACATGAGAAGAAAGTGTAATCTGTTTTTGTCAGATGGAATGTCCTATAAATATCTATTAAATCTATCTGGTCTACTGTGTCATTTAAAGCTTGTATTTTCTTATTAATTTTCTCTCTGGATTATCTGTCCATTTGTGTAAATGAGGTGTTAAATTCCCCCACTATTATTGTGTTACTGTCGATTTCCTCTTTTTAGCTGTTAGCATTTGCCTTATGTATTGAGGTGCTCCTATGTTGGATGCTTATATATTTATAATTGTTATATCTTCTTGGATTGATCTCTTGATCATTATGTAGTGTCCTTCTTTGTCTCTTTTAATAGTCTTTATTTTAAAGTCTATTTTGTCCGATATGAGAATTGCTGCACCAGCTTTCTTTTGCATGAAATTCTAAAAGATATTTGCATGGAATATCTTTTTCCATCCCTTCACTTTCAGTCTGTACATGTTTATAATTCTGAAATGGGTCTCTTGTAGACAGCGTATATATGGGTCTTGTTTTTGTATCCATTGAGAGAGCCTGTGTCTTTTGGTTGGAGAATTTAATCCATTCACATTTAAGGTAATTATTGATATGTATGTTCCTATTACCATTTTCTTAATTGTTATGGGTTTATTTTGTAGGTCCTTTTCTTCTCTTGTGTTTCCCACTTAGAGAAGTTCCTTTAGCATTTGTTGTAGAGCTGGTTTGGTGGTGCTGAATTCTCTTAGCTTTTGCTTGTCTGTAAAGCTTTTGATTTCTCTGTCAAATCTGAATGAGATCCTTGCTGGGTAGAGTAACCTTGGTTGTAGGTTCTTCCCTTTCATCACTTTAAATATATTGTTCCACTCCCTTCTAGCTTGTAGAGTTTCTGCTGAGAAATCAGCTGTTAACCTTATGGGATTTCCCTTGTATGTTATTTGTCATTTTTCCCTTTTTGCTTTTAATAATATTTCTGTGTCTTTAATTTTTGTCAGTTTGATTACTATGTATCTTGGCGTGTTTCTCCTTGGGTTTATTCTACCTGGGACTCTCTGTGCTTTCTGGACTTGGGTGGCTATTTCCTTTCCCATGTTAGGGAAGTTTTCAAATATAATCTCTTCAAATATTTTCTCAGTCCCTTTGTTTTTTCTCTTCTTCTTCTGGGACCCCTATAAATGGAATGTTGGTGCATTTAATGTTGTCCTAGAGGTCTCTGAGACTGTTCTCAATTCTTTTCATTCTTTTTTCTTTTTTCTGCTCTGAGGTAGTTATTTCCACTATTTTATCTTCCAGGTCCCTTATCCATTCTTCTGCCTCAGTTATTCTGCTATTGATTCCTTCTAGTGTATTTTTCGTTTCACTTATTGTATTGTTCATCTCTGTTTGTTTGTTCTTTAATTCTTCTAGGTGTTTGTTCTTTAGTTCTTCTAGGTCTTTGTTAAACATTTCTTGCATCTTCTCGATCTTTGCCTCCATTCTTTTTCCAAGTTCCTGGATCATCTTCACTATCATTATTCTGAATTCTTTTTCTGGAAGGTTGCCTATTTCCACTTCATTTAGTTGTTTTTCTGGGGTTTTATCTTGTTTCTTCATCTGATACATAGTCCTCTGCTTTTCATTTTGTGTATCTTTCTGTGAATGTGGTTTTTGTTCCACAGGCTGCAGGATTGTACTTCTTCTTGCTTCTGCTGTCTGCCCTCTGGTGGATGAGGCTATCTAAGAGGCTTGTGCAAACTTTCTGATGGGAGGGACTGGTGGTGGGTAGAGCTGGGTGTTGCTCTGGTGGGCAGAGCTCAGTAAAACTTTAATCTGCTTGTCTGCTGATGGGTGGGTCTGGGTTCCCTCCCTGTTGGTTGTTTGGCGTGAGGCAACCCAGCACTGGAGCCTACCGGGCTCTTTGGTGGGACTATTGGCGGACTCTGGGATGGCTCATGGCAAGGAGTAATTCCCAGAACTTCTGCTGCCAGTGTCCTTGTTCCCGCGGTGAGCCACAGCCAACCCCCACCTCTGCAGGAGACCCTCCAACACTAGCAGATAGGTTTGGTTCAGTCTCCTATGGGGTCAGTGCTCCTTCCCCTGGGTCCCGATGCACGCACTACTTTGTGTGTGCCCTCTAAGAGTGGAGTCTCTGTTTCCCCCAGTGCTGTCCAAGTCCTGCAATCAAATCCCTCTAGCCTTCAAAGTCTGATTCTCTAGGAATTCCTCCTCTCATTGCCACACCCCCCAGGTTGGGAAGCTTGATGTGGGGCTCAGAACCTTCACTCCAGTGGGTGGATTTCTGTGGTATAAGTGTTCTCCATTTTGTGAGTCACCCATCCAGCGGTTATGGTATTTGATTTTATTGTGATTGCGCCCCTCCTACTGTCTCATTGCAGCTTCTCCTTTGTCTTTGGATGTGGGGTATCTTTTTTGGTGAGTTCCAGTGTCTTCCTGTCGATGATTGTTCAGCAGCTAGTTGTGATTCCGGTGCTCTTGCAAGAGGGAGCGAGTGCACCTCCTTCTTCTCCACCATCTTCAGCGAATCTCCAGCATTTTGCCTCTTACATTTAGGTCTTTGATTCATTATTTGAATTAATTTCTGTATAAGGTGTGCAGTAGATGTCCAACTTTAATCTTTTGCATTCTTTCCCCATTGAATATCTTTGGTGTGCTTGTCAAGAAGCAATTAACCATAGATGTATGGATTTATTCCTGGACTCTCAGTTCTTTTCCACGGATCTGTAAGTCTATTCTTATGCCAGTAATATGCTGTTTTGAGTATCTTTAAGGTAAGTTTTGAAATTGGGAAGTGTGAGTCCTTCAACTTTTCTCTTTTCTTCAAGATTCTTTTGGCATTCAGGGTCCCTTGCAATTCCACATAAATTTTAAGTTCAGTTTGTCAATTTCTGCAAAAAGGCAGCTGGAATTTTAGTAGGAATTTCATTGACTCCGTAGATCATTTTTGGTAGTAATGACATCTTAACAATATTGTCTTTCAATTCATGAACACAGGATGTCTTTCTATTTATTTAGCCATTCTTTAATATCTTTCAACAATGTTTTGTAGCTTTCAATGTATAAGTATTGCACCTCCTTAGTATTTTACTGATTTTGATGCTATTATAAGTATCGATATAATTGTTTTCTTAATTTCTTTTTTGCGTTGTTCATTTTCTAGTGTGTAGAAATAAAACTGATTTTTGTATATTAATATTGTATCCTGAAACTTTGGTGAACCAGTTTACTAGCACTAATAGCTTCTTTGTGAATTCTTTAGGTTTTTCTGTATGTAAGATCATGTCTTCTGGAGATAGTTTTACAGCTTCCTTTCCAATTTGGATACCCTTTCATTTCCTTCCTCCCTCCCTCCCTTCCTTCTTTTCTTCCATCTTCTCCCCCACCCCCCAACAATTGTCTTGTCTCAAACTTCTAGTAAAATGTTGATTACTTATCTTGTTACTGATTTTAGATGTAAAGTTTTAACATTAAGTATGATTGATGTGGATTTTTCATAAATGCCCTTTATTAGGTTGATAAAGTTTCCTTCTATTTCTATCTACTTGAAAGTTTTTATTATGAAATGATGTTGGATTTTGTCAAATGCTTTTCCTTCATCTTTTGAGATGATCATGTAGCTTTATTCTATTGGTATAACATATTAATTGATTTTTGGATGTTAACCAACCTTGCATTCCCACTTGGTTATGGTGTACAGTTCTTTTAATATGCTGCTTTTAATATGCTTTGCTAGCATTTTGTTGAGGATTTTTGCATCTATATTCATAGGGGATGTTAGTTTGTTCTTTTCTTTTCTCATGGTGTCTTTGTCTGGCTTTGGTAGTAGATTAATAGTAGCTGGCCTCATACAATGAGTAAGAAAGTGTTTCTGTGACTTCTATTTTTGGAAAGGTTTGTGAAAGGGTGATATTAATTCTTCCTTAAATATTTGGTAAAATTCACCAGTAGAACAATCTGGTCCTGGGATTTTCTTTGTTGGAAGGATTTCAATTACTGATTCAATCTCTTTATTTGTTTTAGATCTACTCAGATTTTCTATTTATTTCTTTTTGAGTCTCTTTTGGCAGTTTGTATACTTCTAGGATTTGTCCATATCATTTGGATTATCTAATTTGTTGCTATCTTTTAATTTCTGTTAGGTCAGTTGTAATATCCCAACCTTCATTTTTGATTTTAGGAATTTGAGTATTATCTCTTTTTTTCTTGGTCAGTCTAGGTCAAGGTTTGTCAATTTTGTTGTTTTTTTGAAAGAACCAAATTTTGGTTTTGTGTATTCTGTAGTTTGTTTATCTCTACTCTAAAGCTACTATAAATGCTTCTGTTCACAAAAGGGAGGAATGGGAAGTATATAGGAGTCGTAAGTTCACAGCAATTCTGAAATTCAGCAGGGCAGGTTGGTAGTTGCTTGAGTAGGACTAAAGACTTGGAAACAATCCCTCATGACTCTTGGCTCCACTTTCTGGGCTATTGTTTCTACCTCTGAGTTATTTTTCTCTCTTTCATGAAAGGTAGCCATGTTTTCAAGTTTGTAGCCTTCTCAGGGGTTCTAAAGACCTCTTTTCATTTTGTCTCTATCTGTTCCTTTCAATCCAAGCTGCTGCTATTTCTGCCAGTTCCTTTTTCTTAAAAGATTTGTGAATCTCCTGGAAATCTTACTGGGGTTCACTTCATTAGACAGAGCCCACCTCTACAAATATCTTTATGATAACGTCTTCTTTCCTTTAGCCTTCTGCTGAGACTGCTGTGGGCTTTAAATTCCTTCAAAGCCCTATTGTTTTACAAATGAGATTGTCTTAGATCTTTCTGGGGTCTTAATGAATTTAAAGAAGCATGCCCAAAATGCAGCATCTTAGAGCCCATTCTGAGGTTGGGGGTCAGGGAGGGTAAAGCATCTTTAGAATAAATCAGAATTATGGTGTCTCAAGTTTCTACCACACAGAACTTGGGAGGCTTAATTAGTTCTGCTCCTGACAAAATAGAGAGCTTCCTCAAGTCAAAAAGAGAAAGGCCCTCCTTGTTATCACCCACCTATCTCTGGTAAGTGTTGTGACTCACATGTCCAGGCATAGCTGAAAATCTGTTGAAGTTCTAAAAATGAATAATGCATGATATAGTACTGTGTCCCAGAATTTGTTTCATTATCTAAGTTTTGCACACATTAATATGCCTCCCAATAAGGTGACTTGTTTCTTAAGTATCACAGGAAAATGAAAGAGAAACAAGAATTGCAGAGAAATAAAAGGGTTTTGCCAAATTATTTCAGTGCTTTGATAAGTGAATTTGAATTAGTAAGTGAATCTGTTTCAGTATAAATTTTATTTAGAGAAAAATCTGTTTCTCCCTGCCCAAATAAGTAACTATTGAACATTTGTTTGAAATAACACCAAATTATTATCTACAGAGAGTGCCTGCATGTCTTGCTGTGTGCCTGCATGTCTTGCTGTGAACCTGTACAGAAATCTATCAAGTAAGCAGTGAAATGATAGAACAAGGCATTGTGGACTTGTTCCCATATACTGTTTGAGTTGTAAATCATGCCTAGCGTTCTTAGGAGAAAAGATATCACTCAAAACTTCACCTTGGAAAACTGTTTGCTATGGACTGAATGTTTGTGTCCACAAAATTCATATGTTGAAATCCTAACCTGCAATGTGATGGTATTAGGAGGGGGGAACTTTGGGAGGTAATTAGGTAATGAGTATGGAGCCCTCATGAATGGGATTAGTGCCCTTATAAGAAGAGACAGGAGAGAACTTGCATCCACTCTCTGTTTTCTGCCACATGAGGATACAACGAGAAGATACCTGTCTGCAAACCCGGAAAAGTGCCTTCACAAGACACTCGATCTGCCGGCACCTTGATCTTGGCCTTTCCAGCCTCCAGAACTGTGAGAAACAAATGTTTACTGTTTAAGCCACCCAGTATGATATTTTGTTATAGCAGTATGAACTGACAATAAGACATGGCTTCACCTCTTCATGTAAATACATGGAAAGATTTTGTTGCTGTTTTGCTCCGAGAAGAATGTAACAGAAGGTTTCAAATAAAAGTATTCATCTACCTGTTTTGTCCTTTTATTAAAGTGATTTATTTTTATACCTCTGACATAAGTGATTTTCCAACCAGTTGTGAATTTTACCTTTGAGAGAAAAATGAACTTGGTATTCATATATAGGCTTTGTCTTAACTGCTGAGTATACACAGATGAATAAGGAACATCTTCAGCCCTTAGAGGACATATAATGCAGGAGACTATTTCAATATAATTCAAAATTTGCTACTAGGTGTGATGAGTGCTGGGGTACATGAAATCATGAATTTGGTGCCTGTTTCAACAGCTCAATTCAGAAAACTGCTAAGTGGAGTTGGTCATCAGTTCATGCCCCATGACCATCAATAGCTCCAAAAGTTCAATTTGTACACATTTGGTTACTTTAAAGACCATGTTGAATAAACAATTGGTTAACCCAGCAGGTGACTAATAGCTTTTTACTTACTTTGGGATAAGCCCTGTGTGATTCTCAGAAATAACTGCTTGATTATTTAACAAAAAGGTCTTGCCTGTTAAGGCTTCAAAACCTTCCAAAGTCCTAGTAAGAATTAGTTTGTCATGCTCTTAGTCATTGTGGGCTCATTTCCCCCTTGTTTCTGGGAAGGGTGAAGGTTTCTTCTCAAAGTAGCTCTCAATAAGCGAGATGGTGCCTGGTTTAACTGGACACTCACACTAAAGCAGGCCACTGTCCCCTTTCATCTGTGATCAGATTATTCCAAATAGGGTCACAGCGATTAGCTCAGTAGGTGATCAATGAAGGTTTGTGGAATGAGTGAGTGAGTCATTTACAGTGGGCCAATTTCCAAAGCCGATTCTCTGATTCTGTCACTTCTCTGATACCCAGCACTATAGCTGCACACCTTATTCTATGGACCATGCAGTTTAGTGAGTGCTATGCTTTTGTCTATGGCTCACCTTTGTGTGGTGACACAGAGCCTTCTGAAGGTAGGTATTATCTTGAAATGATGCAACTCTATATTCTATGAAGTCTGGTCTTAGGCAACACACTGTGAAGATAAACCTTCCATCTAAAGAATCAGGCATTGAAGTAAGCAGAAGACCTTGTCCCCTGAATGATATGCGGACGCTTGCACTTGTGGTTTATTTGGAAGCCAACTCAAATCCTTCCAACTCTGGCTATCCAAATCCTTCTAACTCTGGCTATCACTAATCTCTTAGCAACCACAATTTATATGCCTTGTCGATCACCTTTTTGTAGAAGCCCCAAGAACCGTATCTTTTTGCTTTTTACTTTCTGAGGAAATGGTTTAAACATCCTTCTGCTTACATCTTAAAAGAAAATGACTGTAAAAGTCATATTAGATCATCCACTTAAACCATTACAAGAAGTGGAGAAAGTTACTGGTACTTAAATCAAGTTGGAGACCTTATCATTGGCCAAAAATAGATGTATTTTTGCCTCTTGTATTAAGAGATCAGTAGCTGCAGTGCCTAGTAGGGTTTGCAAGCCTCTACCTTGAATAATCAACTAAATTGTCAATCTCGCTGCGTCCTAAAGCCAGTAAAGGAGGTATCTTGCCAATTGCAAACACGCTTGTTACCTCTACACTGTAATGGAGACCATTACTCTGGCTTGAGGTGCTTAAAGGGAAACTCTAGATTCTTGTCCAAAGCAAGGAAAGTTCTTTTTAAGAGCAAAAATGTTGGAGTTGGAATGACTTGGGCTGGACTCCTACCTTTACGTTTTGGGTAATTGTTGCAGTTTCCCTGAACCCTAGTCCCTCATCTGATTGTGGAAATAAACATAACATAAATGAATAGCTCATTAAATAACTGATGTCTTCTCTCTCCCATCCTTGCTTTAGTCAATAATTGGTTCACTCAACACTGACTCTCCTTTGCTTTGCTCTAACACAAGCAAACAAGAAAGCTAAGTATTCAATTTTCCGAGCTGCAATCCAGCTAGCGGTGGAGATATGACACAGTTCTGACCAATGGTATGTAAATTTAGTCTGATGGGAAGGGCTTCCATTAGGTAGAAGACCTGTGGTCCTCCTACCTTCTTCTTGATTGGGAAGCAGGCATGATGGCTGAAGGTGCAACACATCTCCTGCCATGATGAGGATGAGAGTCATGTCATAAGGATGGTGGTACCAGAGGATAGAAAAAGCCTGGTCCCCAACAATACCATAGAATGAATATTCAATGATACTGGACAGGCAGAAAGGTTCATTCAGAAAAAAACTTTTATTATCCTTCATGAGAGATTAGTTCTCTTCCTATTACCATAACACAGAACCCACTTCATATAAACAAATCATCTGGTTTTGCTATGCTAAGAGAGAATGTGCCTCCTCATTGCCTCGAGTTACATTTCAGAATGACTGAATGCTGGAAATATCGTGTGGCTCAACCTTAAATATCTAACAGAAGCAGGACTCAGACCCAAGTCTTTCTGATTCTGGGGCCCATGTTATTTATCACTGCACTCACATGTTGCCCCGCTCCAGGTACTCAGCAAACTCTTAAAGAAAAGTTGCTGACTGATGATGAATTAAATACTTTCTCTCTATTTTTACATTAAAAAGTCTCTTCTTTCAGCACAATCTCATACTGACACTGAAACGAAAGGTCTCCATTAGCGGATTCTTCTCTCTGTAGGAGTGAGAACCGAGCTAGGAGACAGCTGAAATGAATTTCGCTTGGCGTTGGCCTTGAATGTACTGTTGAAAGGCACGACCCGGAGTTCTTTGGCTGGGCCCCGCAGGATAGCATACTTGTGGCCTTAGAGGCATGGGACTGGGGAACCACTCAGAGAAAACTGTCAAGTGCGCAAACAGCAAGAATGAGCCTCCACCTCGGATGGCCTTGCTTGGTTCCGTAATCATAGCCCTTTTAAGGGATCATAGCAGAGACAGCAAATTCCACATTAATCCACTTTTTAAGAATAGAAGAGATGTTGATCGGTATGAGCCAATAATCTGTTGTGACTCAAAATGGGTCACAGACATTGCCTTTTGCCCAGGTCGAAGGCCAAAAACATACTGGGCATTGTGTCCAAAATGGGATTAAAGTAGTCTAAGTGCAGACAGCTTACATCCTTGATTCTATGGCTTAGTCAAGCATTGTGCTCATTGGAAATAGAATCTAGATTTCCTCCTACGTATCCAAATCCTGAAGTATTTGTTTCAGACACAAAATGCTTGGGACAGTTACATATTCCCTCTAAATGCTCTGTTGCTTCTTTCTAATACCATAATGAAAAAGCCTCAGTTAGACACTAACGATAGTAAATTTTTAGTCAGGAAAATAGTATATGCTCATAGTTGAATTTTCAAATAGTATCAAAAGGTCAAGAGGAACATCCACTCTGTGCGTGCTGCTGGACCAGGACTTTTACCCGTTTGTCATGTCTTCTCATGGATGAAACAAACTCATCCCGCTGTAGGAGACGGGCTGGAGAGTGTGAGATGGAGGGTCTTTCTCTACCTCCAGGGACCTGGGAGACTAAGGAAGTCGTGAGAAAGAATGGTTCTGTCACAGGGTGCTGCTGTGTCAGAAATGCTTTCCAACTCAGCCATGCTGGATGGGAGGTCTGTTCTGGGAAAGTGGCTGAGAGTGTGTGTCACTAAACTTACATATCATTGGTCAGAACTGTGTCACATCACCACTGCTAGCTAGATTGCAGCTAGGAAAATTGAATACTTAGTTTTCTTGTCTCTATGCTGGAGTAAAGCAAAGGAGAAGCAGAGCTGACTGAACCAATTCTTGGTTAAGGCAGGGATAGGGGAGAGAAGACATCAGTTACAACCTAAACATCAGCCAGGTAGCCTAAACATTAGAAACATGAAAACTGACCCAAGAGATGGGATAGGCAAATGAAGCTTCCATAGCAACATATGCCTTCAGGGGAGACAGGTCCCCCTGTATCATCCACAGAGGTTCTTTCTGCACCCATGCTGCATGCCTGCTGACCGCAGCAGCTGCACTGAGCCGGGCCCCTTCTTGGCCTTGTGGGTTTGGTGGTCAGGGGTGTGGCAGCACAGTGAGATGCTTTGGTAGTGAATTAGCCAAGGGGGGCAGGCGGCTTTTACTCTGAAACAGTGGCAGCTGCAGCCTCATTGAAAGTATGCAGCCACCTGTGGGACTGAGCGGTTTTTCTCTCTGGAAAACGAGGGCTAAATATTTGAACTGGGGAAAGCCCTGGGAGGAGTGGTAACCTGAAAGAGGCCAGAAGAAACTTCTTAAGATGATAAGGTGAGGGGGGTGGGGGTGGCTAGAGAGGTTTAATTTAATTCAAATAGCTGGGTTTGAAGTTATTTTATACCCTACCTGGGTAAAGAAGGAAGACACCCATCACTGCCTTTAATCCTCAAAATATTCACTGAGGTCTGTATTATTATCTACCTTTTGTAGATGAAGAAATTGAAGCTGAAAAAGATGAAGGGGCTCGGCCAAGTTCACGTGGTTGGCAGGTAGGTGGACACCAGTTTGGCCCATAAGATGCGTTTTTACCACAAGCCGTAGCATCTCAAGACTGAGACATGCTACATGCTAGCCTGAACGTGCTAGTTTAGGGGGTAAGTGCCCAATTTTACCAGCATGAATATCCATTCCTCTGGGCCATCTGATAGCCAGGAGGAGCACATAGCTTGGCAAGGAGGTCCTATTACTGTGTTTTTTAACAGGTATTATTAAGGCAGTGCGGGACGACCTAAGATGTGGAATGGAATTGGTCCAATGTCTAGGAGCCATTCCTCTATCCTTAACCTTTCTCAAAATCATCAGGTCGAGTCTGGTTAGGCTATCATAGTAGAGTGAAGGTTCACTTGCCTTATAGGCAGCAGTTGGCAGGGACCCCAGTTAACTGTGTTCAGAGACTATCTCAAAATTGTTTCAGGGGTTGCCAGCAGCAGTGAAATTATACTAGGGTAGAGTTTCTGAACTTGATATTGTGACAGTCCTGTAGTCAGTGACTCTTTAAGTGCCTGCCTCACCATGAACTCCCTTTTGAGAAAAGTGCACGTAATTACATACTTTAGCGCTTGCCAACTCAGATGCCTACAAGGGTCAGGCATGTAAGTAAATCAGTGAAGCTGGTTGACAGTAGGGATATTGGAGACTATGTTGAACTGAGAGCTTATGGGCCTTTAAAGGGGTCACGGGTCACTCACTACTCAGTATCTGTTGACTGTGGCTAGTGTTGTCTGATATTCCAAGTTTTCAAGGGCAGCTGGAAATCTGGAGTTTTACATGAAAGATTTCTATTTAAAAATGTTGGCTGCACATTAACTTAAAAACAGCACTGTGTGAGCTTTCATGCTCCACCCACAGCACCACTGTGCCTCCTTCTGCTCTCCGGGGAGGAAATGTCATTGGAGTGATGGCAGGTCTCTTTAGCTTTTGCCCAGAAATGACCGGTGGGGAGCATGCTCCTCAACATGGAAGCCTAATACTAGAAGGTGACTGCTCGGCTCAGTCAGACCCTCGCTTTTGTGGAACTGGACCAGAAGATAGAGAGAGTTATGTCATAATAACAGGAGGCGAAGAAGCAGACCCTGAGACTTAATGCCAGGAAACCTTAATGGCACAGCGTTCAGACTGGAGGCCTGCTGCTGAGAGGCTGATCACGTGATGGAATGGCTAGTGCTTTTGCTGTGTGCAGTGCATTGCTAGAGCTAATGTTTTCTGAATGAACATCAGGTTTTACTTAATGTCCTGTTTTATCTTTACAATAAAACCCACTGCCCAGGGGAAACCTGAGTATGTCTGGGGACCTTGTAATTTCAGAGATGCTGGTCAATGCAGCAACCTGTGCCCAGATACATATATTTGTTTGTATTAGGACGCCCGTTCTTCCTCATGATGATTGGCTCTGAAGACCATGTGATCCTGCCCCTCCTACTGATTGGATAAGTGGGGACTATGTCAGCCAAGTTGAACCAATCAGATTTTACACCTTGTGAGTTCAAAGTCTTGTTAGTTCATTCTGGATGAATGCTTGAAGAGATAATATAAACGCAGGACTGGAGGTTCTTCTGATGGGATGGCCATTTCTAGTAAAATTTATTAACATAGTTTAAAAGGCCCAGTCAGAAGTGACTTCTGTTTCCTTTTCTAACCTCATCACTCACCAGTCTCCCTGACACTCCCTGTGCTCCAGGCATCCTGGCCTCCTTTCAGGTCTACACAAAGCTGTGGTCATCCTGCCTCAGGGCCTTTACACGGTGCTATTCTTTCTTCCTGATGATCAGTTAACTCCTAGGCAACCTTTCAGATCTCAGCCCAAAGGTCACTTCTTCAGAGAGATCTATTCTTAAGCTTCAGATTAGATCAGATCCCCCCATTCTTCCTTTGGCCCTCGTTACACACTTCCGTGGCACAATACATTTTCTGTTTCTTCATAACATTAGTTCACTATTGCCCTTCATTATGGTTTTCCTTCCTGCCTCTTTTCCTTGTCACAGAAGTAGTTAAGAGCATTACTCTGGGGTCAGATTTTTGGGCTCAAATCCTGGTTCTACTATTTACTAGGTAGGTGACTTTGCGCATGTTTCTTAACCTCTTGTAATCTTAGTTTGGTCACCTATGAAATAAGAATAGTAATGGTAACCAGAAAACTTCCTGTATTCTCATTTGGGGCAGCTGCTGAGTTTGAGTGATTTTTCCATCTTTTTGTGTGCCCTCATCTTATACTTGCAAGAGACTAATGCTTTTTGGAATGTCATTTTAAACGTTTTTATTCCTAGAATTTCCTTCTGCTATTATGTAACAGGAAAGAGGTTCTGAGTTCATTGTCTCAGGAATATGATGACACATCAGAAGGCGAAAGAAAGATTTTTTCCTTGATATTTGTATTTCAAAAGTCTACACATTCACAGGGAATCTGAAAGGATGCGTATGAACAGACTATCCCAGAGATTTGGGAAAATGCAAAGGAGGAAAGAGTCATAAACAGCCCTACTGAGTTTCCTGTAGTTCTGTCTGGCATAAGTACGAAGAATGACCCTGAGTGTTTAGGAAGTTAGCCAGGAGAAAGCCTAGAGTCAAGAATAGCGACCATAGGGACTTCCCTGGTGGTCCAGTAGGTAAGACTCTGCGCTCCCAATGCAGGGGGCCCGGGTTCGATCCCTGGCTGGGGAACTAGATCCCACGTGCATGCTGCAACTAAGAAGTCTGCATGCCTCAACTAAGAGTCTACAATCCGCAACTAAAAGATCCCGCATGCCGCAACGGAGATCCCACGTGCTGCAACTAAGACCTGGCACAGCCAAAATAAATAAAAAAATAAAGAATGGAGACCATATATTCCAAACATGATTGAATCAATGATCGAAGACAGGGAAGGGGACCTAAAAAGGGAGACAGCTCAGCTGATGTCTGTGAGGTTAAATAACAAACCAAATCAGATGCCCTCATCCCAATGATGCAGGATGCAGTAGCACTCCATAAAATCCCCTCAAATTAGAGGTAACCCCTTCCAAAGGAGAGGGACTCCTCAATTTCTTAAGATTAAACCTCTAGTAATCTGGGAACCTGCAATATAAATAAAGTCAAGAAATTAAAACAAACATATTTCTCACACATTTGAGCTTGGAGACTACCTTTCTGACATATATATATATATATATTTTTTTTTTTTTCCTGTACGCGGGCCTCTCACTGTTGTGGCCTCTCCCGCTGCGGAGCACAGGCTCCGGACGTGCAGGCTCAGCGGCCATGGCTCACGGGCCCAGCCGCTCCGCGGCATATGGGATCTTCCCAGACTGGGGCATGAACCCGTGTCCCCTGCATCTGCAGGCGGACTCTCAACCACTGCGCCACCAGAGAAGCCCCCTTTCTGACATATTTTCTAAGGAGAGTATATAATGAGGTTGTTTTGGCACCATTTGATAAGAATCTCATCATTTTTCCTGTGGTTCATGATAGTTGCTCCAAAGGTAACCAGACCTTGTACAGCCCCTGGGGACAGCCTTGTCAGCAATGGCAAGGGTGACAGGTGACTATACCTTATTAACATTAATGACAACTCTGGCAAGGAAGGCCACCTGGGACCACTTTCCTAGAAGAGTGACTGGGTTTGTGGCAGGCACTTAAGAATTTATGAACTCCTTAGAGATAGGGTATCCTTGGGCCATGAGGCTTTGAGGAGAGAGACAGGACATTCAAGTGGATTAGGATGCATAATACAGAGTCCCATTGGAATCTCTGATTAATTTCATAGAGGTTTTGCTTAGTGTTTTTAGACGAGCATTGTTAGAGATTTCACACTCTGTGTGAGGGTTGCGAGACTCTGAGGCAAGGTTGGGTGCCCATAAAGTGGAGGTTTCAAAACATAGGATTGGTGCAGAATGGAGAAATCTTAATTCGATTTTTGCTGCATTAATAGATTGAGGATGGTGAGATTTCTGGTCTTCTTGGTGAGGCCAGATGACAGTTGAAGAGAAACATGTATAAAGTAGAAAGCAATTAAGAGAGTGAACCCTGTTATATGAAGGATGGCTGAAGGATCTGGGAATATTAACCCACAAGAAAGAGAGCTCCATGTGACACGATTGTCAGCTTCAAATATTCAAAACCCTGTCACTTGAAAGAGAGATTACACTTATGCAGTATGGCCCCAGGCCACATCTAGGTTCAGTAGGTAGGAGTTATAGAAAGGCAACTTTTAACACAGAGAAGACAACACAAACAGAGATGTCTGAGGATTGGATGGGCTGAGTTCATGGCCAAAAAAGGAAGTCAAGCATAGGTTGGCAGCAGTATCATAGAAACAAAGTGGTGCAGTGTATTAGTTGGGACTTAGGGATGGAATTGAGTTCCAGTTTCGGCACTTACCAAGTATAGGACACTTAGTGAGTTGCTTCATTTTTCTGCTTCAGTTTCATAATCTTTAAAATGAAGAAAAGGCATAATTGTTGGCAAGGCTTAAATTAAATAATTAACTTTAGTTCTTAGTTGTCTAGAAAGGAGGTTGTGTGTGTGTGTGTGTGTATTTGTGTGTGTGTGTTTGGCATTTCTAGTTCCTCTTAACCCGAAATTCTATGATTCCAAAGTCTTTGGTAGAGAAAAGTTGAAAGAATAAGCTAGTCTTCTGCATTCCTTAGGTACTGCTCAGTATTTTGAAATGAGCTTAAAAGCCTTTGGAAGTGCTCCAGTTTCTTATGAAATTGTTTTGATGTGGTTTTTCTCCAATCACAAATTCAGTTTAGAACAGGTGGAAAATACTTAACTCTCATTCTAGTGCCATCTAAGACTGAAAAATATCCCCCCCTTCACCTGTGCAGAATGAGGTATGAGGATGTTTTACCGAGAAGTTGAAAAAGACAGAGAAGGATGAGCAATCACAGCTCGATCCCCTGGTTAATAGTATGATTTGATTCTGTTTACATATCAGGCTTGTGTTTGGGGACCTCTGAGCCTCTGCGCACGTTTATCAAATTGCAGACAGCACCACTTATGTGCAGCTGGTGATAAGGTACTACCACACAGTTGAATAGCTCTCCCAGTAGAAAATTATTATTTCCCAAGATAAAAGCTGGCTACCTGATGCCAAAGCAATTCATCAATTCAATGACAAAAAAAAAAAAAAAATCAGACAAACCACTCTTTTGGTATAGTGTAGGGTGAACAATTGGTTGATTGACTGGGTTTGGGCTGCAAATACAGCCAAAGCAAACCTAAAGCAACATTAGTTCATGGGAAATTTCATTATAATGTAATTTTTCTGCTGAACTTTCCAATTTGCTCTCGTTAACTGTGGGAGTCGAAGTTAGGTGTTCCCATGACCATTAAGGGTATTGTGTTTGTTTGCAAACAGGAATTGTGGTTTTCATTTCCAATTTGATGGTACTGTGCCATTTTCCATGATAATTTATCTGGACGGGGAGGTTTGGTTTGTAAAGGAAGAAACTCTATCCTGCTATCAATACACCGCAGAGGAGACATCTTAAAATCTCAGAGCAAGTGCCGTTTGAGTTTTGTTTTTCTAGCCACAGGTAAGGTGGAGTAGGATAACCCTGGGCTATGAAGTAAGAAAGAACTCATTCATTTGCTCATTTACTTAGCATATGTTCATTGAGCTCCTTTTAATGTGCCAAGTGCTATGTGAGGCTCTGGGGATTCAGCAACAGACTGACAAGCTGCTTGCTTGCCTAGACGTTACAACTTCTAGAACAGTGGAGGTGGAGAGACCAGATAATGCACATACAAATACTCCTCAACTCTTGGCCTCTGTATTTGCTTTCTTTTCTTATTTTGTGCCCTAGGGTAAGTTATTAACTTATGCAATAGTGTCTCACACACAGCAGGGCTCAGCAAATGATAGCTTTCTCACCTCCTCTACTCCTTACCCTACCGGGCTCTAGAAAAAGAACAAACTGTCTCCTTTTCAGTTTGGTTGATGCCTCTCTTGAGGCCAGAAAAATGAAGATCCTTGTCATCTTATGAACTGTGGATTCAGGATGAATTGGGTTATTGTCTAATGTTCCTGTGAGGGTCTGTCTGTCTTTTAAGTCCCAGAGCTAATCAACTGGTTTTTTTTTTCCTTGCCAAAGAGAATACTTCCAGATGAACTACTTTCAACCCATAAATGATTTTTTTTTCAAACCACCTACTGCAAATAGCTTGTCTTGACTGTGGACCCATTCTATCTTTTCCTGAATTTCCATCAGTTAAGGTGTTTAAGGAAAGATGTGAAAGGTAGTGGATTTTATAATCACTCTCCAGGAGGTAGAGGTTGCTTTGCGGGTATTGCTGGGATGACTGTGTAGTTACCTGGTTAGAAATTGGGACACAGAAGAACTAATGGTAAATCGATTGATAGGGAAATAAATATCATTATTAATTAATAATTATAATTTTAAGTGCAAACACAATTTATGATGGATAAAATATGTAGCCATAATGCTGTTTCTCAAATAAAATACGTCTGGAGTTTCACACAACTGAACTGAAACAAATATTTGTACTACATTGGCAGCCCACTGGGAAGTTGAGGGAATGAATAAGATATGAATTGAATATTCCCTTTACCCCTCTCATTACCCTTCCCTTGCTCCAGTACTTATAGTTTATCCTTCATCCTTAGTATAGATTTCATATGTGCTACCAACATCTTTTCTCCTTGAAAACTGAGTACATCTATATTATGTAGAGAAAAAATGATTTGAAATCTTAACAGAACTCCCACTCTCCCCAGAAGACGCTCGTGCTGCTCTGATTGATAAATCAATCTAGCTCTTTAGCTGTGTTAATTGGACATGGTGCCAAAGGGAAATCTGGAAAAGCCTGGAAGAGACAACAGGGATTTTCATTGGAAAGGGCAGAGTTATTGGTAGGAAGGAAAATATCCAGAAAGGATAAAGGAATTCAGAAAAGATGGAGGCAGAGAGCCTGTTGGGAGAGATCTTGAAAGCTTGGGATGGGTTGGAAAAGATTTTGTGAGTAGCTGCCATATATGAAATACATAGAAAGAATAATGAAGGAAAGAAAGAGGCTTTTAAGAAGTCTGGCTCTGCATTGAAAATGTATTTTACTCCTGGCCTTTTTTTTAGGAGAATACAGTAAAGATGTCAATTACATTCCAATTATTGTGGCTGCTGGGTAGGGTTGTCTTTTTTTTTTTTCCTTATGCAATACTAAGGAGAGATGGGTCTTCAGAATGGCTTTATAAAGTTTAACTTTGATAAAGCATTTAAGCCATTCTGGCATTTTTGTGCCTTAAAATGCTTTGCTTCTCCAGGCATCCTTTAAGACATTTCTTCCAGCTATAAAATAAATAAGTAATGAGACGTATTGTACAGTATAGAGCATATACTCAATAATATCATAATATCCCTATATGATGACAGATGGTAACTAGATTTACCACGGGGATCATTTTGCAATGTGTAAAAATATGAAATCACTATGTTGTACACCTGGAACTAATGTCATATGTCAATTATAACTCAATAATAAAAAAAGACATTTCTTCAGTGTTGAGGAGAAATAGCTAAAAATCCAAGGTCTTTGAAGTTAGACAAATCTGGGTTTGAATCCTAACTCCTCACTTGCTAGCTTGTCTCCTAGGACAAGTTATGTTGCCTCAGTAAGCTTCAATTTCCTCATCGTAACACGGGGTTAAGAGTACCTACCCTGTAGGACTGTTGTAATCACTGAAATAAAGGGACATCTAGAGGAAAACCTTGAAAGGATTGGGCTTCGTCAGCCTGAGTCCCTTTAGGAAACACGTGGTCCATTCAAAGTAGGAAAATTTGAGGAAAGCGTAGTAACAGGACTATTTTAAAAATGTATAGGCAAAGTGTAGGGA
>NW_006778543.1:320838-348468 GCF_000442215.2 Lipotes vexillifer | reverse complement strand
AGGGAAACCACAAAAATAGTGCAATACTCCATTTACAATAACCAAGATATGGAAGCAACCCAGGTTTCCATCAACAGATGAATGGATAAAGATGTAGTGTGTGTGTGTATATATATACACACACACACACATATACATGCAATGGACTATTACTCAGCCTTAAAAAGAATGTAATAATGCCATTTGCAGCGACATGGATGGACCTAGAGATTATCGTACTAAGAAAAACAAATATCATATGATATCACTTATATGTGGAATCTAAAAATGATACAAATCAGCTTATTTACAAAACCGAAACAGACACACAGACAGAAAACAAACTTATTGTTACCAAAGGGGAAAAGCAGGAGGTGGGATGGAGTGAGATGGGCGAGATAAATGAGGAGTTTGGGGTGAACAGATACACACTACTGTATATAAAATAGACAAACAACAAAGACCTACTGTAGAGCACGGGGAACTATGTTCAATATCTTGTAATAACCTATAATGGAAAAGAATTTGAAAAAGAATATACATGTATATGTGTAACTGAATCACTGTGCTGCACACCTGAAACAAACACAACATTATAAATCAGCTATACTCCAACAACAAAAATAAAGATAGTGCAATACTCTAGGGATACCAGCTCCAGGCCTGAAAGTCTGGGTAAAAGCAGTGTTTCCTGGGACTTGAAGATGGAGAAGGCTGTGCCGAGGGAGATGCCAGAGAGGTGCTGAGACCTCCGTGAGAGATATTGCCAGCCCTTGGCGACAACTGGGGGCCTGGGAAATGAACAGAGTAGCTTCCCTCCCTCCCTCTTGCTTTCTCTCGCTCCAATTCCTTCAGAATTCTCTAGTGGCCAAACCCAACTTGAAGCCATTTGGTAAGAGAGTCCATTAAGGTCACAGGAAGTGATCTGGGGAGCGGAGTAGCAAAGGATGGAGAGTGGATCTGGGGGCAGATGGAACATGCCCAGCATGCTCGGTAAGCGTATTTCCTTTCTTTTTCTCTTTCGGAGACTGTAAACAAGAAGATGTCTTTCCCTTGGAAGAATAAGCAGACAGTAGAGATGCCACTAGCCTCTGAAAGACCGTGCCTTATATGTGAGTTCTATAGATTATGACACATCACAGACATAGCTCTGGAGTTGGAAACCAACACATATTAATCTTTATTTAAAGGACAATGGGAGAAGCACAGATGGTCTAGTGGTTGATTCTCCAAGAGAGTGAATGATGCAAAGGATTTGATATTCTGGTCAGACGAAAACAGGAGGTCTTGTTTCAATAGTGGCTTTTCAAGTTTGCCTCTTGGCATGAAGCTAACTCTGGCAGAGGGTATCGTATAAACAGGGCACATGCCTAAGCATGCAAGCCAGTCACTACTTGTCGGATACATTTTCACCCTCTAGCCCATGACCCGCAGTTAGCTGACAAAGATGATGGCAAGGCATCTTTTCAGAGAATGTGTTATGGACCACTTAGATCTTTTCAAAATTTGTAAATGAGTTGAAGGTCACCTTTGGAAAAGAGTGCTTTGTCGTCACTGGTGGTGCAGCAGATCTTTGATTCACTCCACTTGTAAGCCTTCTGGGCTTTGGGTAAATAACTCGTCTCTTGTCAACACATAAATAAATAAATAATCCTTCTCCTTTGCCTCTCATAGTGTGTTCAGTGGTGGCCCCCCAAAAGATATATCCATGTCTTAATCCCCAGAACCTGGGCAGGTTACCTTATTTGGTAAAAGGGTCTTTGTAGATATAATTAAGGTAAAAGATACTGAGATGAGAAGATCATTCTGGATTATCTGGGTGGGCCCTACATCCAATGCAGAGTATCCTTATAGGAGATATGCAGAGGGCAGGCACAATGAGAAGTCTATGTAAGGACGGAGGAAGAGATTTGTGTGATATGTGGCAACAAGCTGAGAATGCCAGCAATCACTGGAAGCTGGAAGATGCCTTGCCATCATCTTTGTCAGCTAACTGCAGGTCATGGGCTAGAGGGTGAAAATGTATCCGACAAGTAGTGACTGGCTTGCATGCTTAGACATGTGCCCTGTTTATACGATACCCTCTGCCAGACATGGAATGGATTCTCCCTTAGAGCCTTTGGAGGCAGTATGTCCCCTGGTTGTGGACTCCTGGCCTCCAGCATTGTGACAGAATAAATTTCCATTTTTGCAAGCCAACAAGTTTGTGGTATTTGTTACAGTAGCCCTGGAAACAAATACATTTCTTGTGAAACCATCTGTGCTGACACCTTGATTACTAAGCAGGTTGAATCTTAGCAGCCTGGAGAATTACAGAAATAGTGCAGAGAGCGAACATCTTAGAATATATTTTTCTGACGATTATGAGAAGCCATCTCAAATCCAGGGAAGTTGTGCTATCTAAATTACACCTTAAGCACTTGCAATGAAACATCATTAAGTTGAAAGAGAGGCAGAAGAAAGAGCATTGGAGGAAGGAATCAAGTGTCCTGGATTCTATTACTGGCTTTACTATTCACTGGCTATTTGACCTTTGAAAACTCATTCAAATAGTCCAAGCCTAGATTTTCTTATCTCTAAAATACTTGTCCCACCTACCTTACAGTGTTGGCAAGAAGGTTAAATTATACAAGGTGCTCTGAAATAGTAAAGTGCTATCCCTTAAACTGAAAAGTAGTGTATGATACATTTACTTATTCATAATATAAATATGATATGTACTTGCTCAGCTAAATTAGATCCTATAACTCAGAATTTGCCATGATTGGAAAGGGATACATAGGAGTCAGGAAATCAGGGTTTTCATCTTGGCTCTAAAGACTAAAGAGGCAAGTAATCTTGAACAAAGTATTGAACCTTTTAGAGACACAGTTTTCATAATTGTTAAGTGAAGGAGTTTGACTGGATGATCTCTAACGTTGCTCCCGTATCTCTCATTCTATAGAATTTTAAGAAAATTATGATTAGCAGGATGGTTCTCTCCCTTGGTGAATTTGTTTCTTCTCATGGATTAAATTTTCACTAAATTCTGTCAATCCTGAACTTGTCTGCTGAGCTTCAGATTTATATAACCAAGGATCTGGATGCCACACATAATATCAGCTGAGAAACTCTGAATGTAAAGGAAAGGAAAAACAAAATTTACTTACACAAGAAAAAAAAGAAAGAAAGAAGAAAAAGGAAAATACAGGGCTTCCCTGGTGGCGCAGTGGTTGAGAGTCCGCCTGCCGATGCAGGGGACACGGGTTCGTGCCCCGGTCTGGGAAGATCCCACATGCCGCGGAGCGGCTGGGCCCGTGAGCCATGGCGGCTGAGCCTGCGCGTCCGGAGCCTGTGCTCCGCAACGGGAGAGGTCACAACAGTGAGAGGCCCGCGGTAACGCAAAAAAAAAAAAAAAAAAAAAAAAGGAAAATACAACTTACTGGCTCACTTAATTGGAAAGTCTATGAATAGAGCTAGTTTTAGCTACAGCTAGATTTATGGCTTAAATAATGTCATTTAGATTTACTTTCTTTCCATCTCTCAGTTCTGTTTTGCACAGGGCGGGCTGGCTCCATTCTGCAACTTCACATGGTGTAATAGTGCTGTTACATTATCTCTTAATTGCAAGTATCAAGGAAAAATAAAAGTATTTTCCCAGATGTATAACAAGAATCTCTTTGCATCTCATTGGCTCTGATCGGCTAAAATGTCCATCTCTGAACCAGTCACCGTGTTAAGAAGAAATTCAGTGTGCTGACTGGCTTAGATCATGTGATTCATTGCTAAACCAGAGATATAGTCCCATTGTACCAGGGCCAGTTGATGATAACATTCCAGTAATTTTCTGAGTTGCTTGTTAAACTGTTGGGAGCATTAAATTTGAAAAGGTGGGAGTATCCACACTACAAACTAGGGCTTTATTTGTTTACTTATTTTGGAGAGATCATTTACCAGCACATCACTGGGTACGGCCCTTTCCAAGCAAAGTGGGTGAGGATAGGATCACCTTGTAAAAATGAGGCTGTTAACAAAATAAGACAAAAATAAATGCTGCAGTGGCAAGAAAAACAAAAACAAACAAAAAAAACCCTACCACTATTCATTCACTAAAACTGGAAGCTCAAACTCAAAATATCTAATGCTGAATTTTCTCTTTCTCCTCAATCTGCTTTGTCTCATGGATTTTCCATCTTGATTGGTAACCATTACTCCAATCAGACACTCAAGTCTAAAATATGACATTTAAATTTTGAATGCTTTTATTTCTTTCATAACACAATTTTGCCTCCTTAGCATTTTTTATTTATTTTGTTTTTAACATCTTTATTGGAGTATAATTGCTTTACAATGGTGTGTTAGTTTCTGCTTTATAACAAAGTGAATCAGTTATACATATACATATGTTCCCATATCTCTTCCCTCTTGCATCTCCCTCCCTCCCACCCTCCCTATCCCACCCCTCCAGGCGGTCACAAAGCGCACCGAGATGATCTCCCTGTGCTATGCGGCTGCTTCCCACTAGCTATCTACCTTACATTTGGTAGTGTATATATGTCCATGCCTCTCTCTCGCTTTGTACAGCTCACCCTTCCCCCTTCCCGTATCCTCAAGTCCGTTCTCCAGTAGGTCTGTGTCTTTATTCCTGTCTTACCCCTAGGTTCTTCATGACATTATTTTTTCTTAGATTCCATATATATGTGTTAGCGTACGGTATTTGTCTTTCTCTTTCTGACTTACTTCACTCTGTATGACAGACTCTAGGTCTATCCTTTAGCATTTTTTAAACCCATCTCATCCTCTGTTGCTACAAGTCACTTAGACTTGTTTGATCTCTCTTTGGGATATTTCAGGATTCTTCTAATTTGTCTGCAGACCTTCAGTCTTACGTTTCTCAAATCTATCCAGCGTATCACCAGCAGGGTGATCTATCTAAAGTATGTCTGCCCCAATTATTACTTCTTCCTAAATTTCTTTCCATTGCATAATAGATAAAGTCTGTGACGGCTTTTTTCAACATGTTCACAAATTCTTCTCCCTTTAAGAGGTGGAGCTTAATTCTCTGGCTTTGAGTATGGGCTCAATGAATAGAATATAACAGAAGTGATTGTGTGTGGCTTCCATGACTAGGTCATAAAAGGAGTTGCAGTTTCTTCCTTGCCCTCTCTCTTGGATGACCCACTCTAGGGGAAGCCAGCTATCATTTTGTGAGAACACTCAAGCAGCACTATGGAGGGGTCCATGTAGCAAAAAACTGAGGCCTCCTGCCAACAACTATCTTGGAGGCGGAAGAGTTTAAACGACTGCAGTCCAGTCTGATGTAGTGACTGCAGCCTCATGAGAGATTCTGAACGAGAACCACCTAGGTCACTCCTGAATTCCTAACCCACTGGAACTGTGAGAAAGCAACTGATTATTATTTTAAGCTGTTAAATTTTGAGCGTAGCAACAGACCATTTGGTCTCAGCTTAACACTTTGTTTTTCCTCCATCACTGAACTTACACTTTACAAAACCATATGGGTTTGTCTTCCTCATTATAGTCTGAGCTTCCTAAGGGCAGGTACTGTAATTCCGAGCACACTGCTGTATCCCTGAGTGGTAGATTGTATTGCTATTTCACAAAGATGGCAGCAACAATATCTCCTATTTCAAGTATTCTTCTAGAACTTTGTCACTTCCCCATCCAGAGGTGGATTCCCTGTCTCCTCCCTTTGAAACTGGATGGAACTTTGTGACTGTCTCGAACAGTAGAGCTGAAGGGATGATATGTTATTTCCAAAGGTAGGTCATAAAAATGCCACGCTCATTTGCTTCTCTCCTTTAGACCCTTGCTGTTGGAATCCAACCACTGTGCTGTGGGGGAACTCAAGCAAGCTGTAGAAATGCCCATAGGGAGAGGAAGCATGGGCCCCAGCTCACGGTGGGAGCCGAGCTCCCAGGCGACAGCCAGTGCTAACTAGCCATGGGGGTGAAACATCCTGGAAGTCAACCTTCTAGCCCCTAGTTGAGTCTACCAAGCCAATGCCACATGGATCAGAGATGAGCTGCCCCTGTTGAGCTCTGCTCAAATTGCAGCTTTGTGAGGAAGATAAATGATTGTGATTGTTTTAAGCCACTAAGTTTTAGGATAATCTGCTATGCAGCAGTATGTAACAGGAACATCCAGCACAGTATCTGTGACATCACAGGCATTTGACAAGCATTTGTAAACTGATTGAAGATCCTAGTTTCCTTACACAGCTACTTTCTGGGCACATTAGTACACGTGTCCTTCTTTAAACAAATCTTGACCTCATCTGACTCAAGATTTGTGTTCAAGCTGTTCCTTCTGCTGTGAATTGCCTCCCTACTTTCCTTATACATTTACCTGCTCAAGTCTTATGCTTCTGAAAAAATACTGTTGAAACTTCCTTTCCTCCCTTCCTTGCATCCTTTTAATAACTATGGCATGAATGTCTGCTATAAGCCCAGGATATCATATGGAGCAATACAGGCAAAATCCCCATCCTCTTGGAGTTTTACATTTCAGTGGGGATCCAGTCAACAAATAAATATGTCATTAAAAATTATAGAGTGTGATTAGCACCTTAAAGGAATTAAAAAGTGTGCAGTAATAGAAAAAAACGGGGCGGGTGGGAGGGGCAGGAGGAATGGGGTCCTATTTTAAATGAAGTGCCTCGGGAAGATCTCTTTAAGGAGATGATATTTGAGATCTGAACAATAAGGCGGAACAAGTCTGCAAGAAAAGACCATGGCATCCTGGGCAGAGAAAACAGCAAGTGCAAAGCCATGAGATGAGATAAAAAATGTTTTCTGTTGGATAAAATAAAGGAGGCATTTACGGCTGCAGGGTAATGAGTGGAGAGAAGACATTACTAGATGAAATGGGAAAAATAAGCAGACACCAGATCAGGTATACGTAGAGTCACGGAAAGGAAGTTAGATTTAATTCTAAATACAAATGATATTTACTGGAAGACTTTAAAGTGGGGGAGTGCCACTGTCGGATTTGCATTTTAAGCTTACCCTTGCTGTTGTGCAGAGAATGGATTTTAGGTTGGCAGGAAGGGGTGCAGGGAGATCAGTAGGGAAACCAAACTGAACATGAGATGGTGGTACTTTGGGTTAGGGTGGTAGCGGTACATAGATAGATAAAAATGATGTATTGGGATAAAATTTGTGGCTGTAACTTATAGGACTTGTTGGGGACTCAGATACAAGGGCTGAAAGGAAAAGAGGATTTCTGGCTTTGGTGAAGGGTTTGTACTTTATTGTAAAGCAGTAAGGAGCCATGGGAGGATTAGCAGGGCAGTGTATGCTCACTTTCTTTCTTCAAGAAGCCTCTCCAGATGCCTCCTGATAGAATTAATCTCTCTCTCTTCTGGGTATTTATTCACAGTTTTGATTCTCACAGGGAATGTAGCATAAGGTATGGATTAAAAGCATAAGGAATTCTGGGGGCTGAATTGATGTGAGTTGATCTGGGTTCCACCACTACTTTATGTGAGGTGTAAGACTTGGAGAAGCCCATTCATCTCTGTGGCCTCAACTTCTCCAAATGTGGGTAGCATCTATGTTACAGGCTTGTTGGGTTCATTAAACGAAACCCTGGAGGAGAAAGATATACTTCAGAAAGGATAGAGAGAAGACCTAGCTTTACATTAACTTCAAATTCACTTAATAGCTAACTCTATCTAACATTTATGGAGCACCTACCCTGTGCCTGATACTAGGTGTTTTACTCTTCATAACAACCTTGTGATTTAGCTACTTTTGTCATCCTCCTTTACAAACAGGCACAAAGAGCTTAAAAATGTACCCAAGGTCCTGCTGTAACACTTAACTTGTATAGATTTGTCTTTCTATATCCCTATTTCTCCCCATTTCTCTCAGATAACAGGGAGTGTGTGTGTGTTGCTCACAACTTTCTTCCTCATCTCTGACACAAGGCAGAAGGTAATTTCATGTATGCTGAGTGAGTGAACTTTCAGGCATTGACTCACATGTCAAACTTGACAAGACAGAGGTCAGAGTTATGGGGTCTTGACAAGACAAAGGTCAGAGTTATGGGGTACTGGCTTTACTCGAGTGGGTCCACCCAGCTGAGCTGGGGAGAGTCCTGAGCCAGACTAGCTTGGAAAGCTGGTCAGATCCATGATGAGATCAGATCCTCACATGGTCAGATCAGATCCCCCCGCTGCCTCCTCTGCAGTACAATGATAATGTGCCTAATTTACTTGTGCTGTTTGGTTTCAGAAGTGTAGCAATGGCACAATACAACCTTTATTAACAAGACTACTGAGGGAATGGCGTATTCCGACTACTCAGGCAGAGATGAAAGCTCCTTTGTTTAAACCCTTTTGGAAAATCTCTATAAGATGTAGTGGCCGCTGTTTCGCCTTGGGAAGGACTGTGCAGTGAATATGTTTGTGTCTTGAAGTCGAAAAGCTGCTGACCCTCCTGTCTTACAGTGGTCTCTGTGCTTTATTCTAAATATGATTATTTTGGAGAGGAGGAGGCGGGAGGAGATTGGGCTAAACATATTCTTAGATGAGGCACTACCTTGAGATGCTCATTTTAAAATAACACAATGATATGGGCTTATGTTCCTTCAGAACTGACACTGTCCCTTAAAAAAATAGAGTGATGGAAAAAGGGGAATTTTTTTTTTACATCTTTATTGGAGTACAATTGCTTTACAATGGTGTGTTAGTTTCTGCTTTATAACAAAGTGAATCAGTTATACATATACATATGTTCCCATATCTCGTCCCTCTTGCGTCTCCCTCCCTCCCACCCTCCCTATCCCACCCCTCCAGGCGGTCACAAAGCGCACCGAGATGATCTCCCTGTGCTATGTGGCTGCTTCCCACTAGCTGTCTACCTTATGTTTGGTAGTGTATGTATGTCCATGCCTCTCTCTCGCTTTGTCACAGCTTACCATTCCCCCTATCCCTATCCTCAAGTCCGTTCTCCAGTAGGTCTGTGTCTTTATTCCTGTCTTACCCCTAGGTTCTTCACGACATTTTTTTTTTCTTAAATTCCATATATATGTGTCAGCATACGGTATTTGTCTTTCTCTTTCTGACTTACTTCACTCTGTAGGACAGACTCTAGGTCCATCTACCTCATTACAAATAGCTCAATTTCGTTTCTGAAAAAGGGAAAATTAATGAAAGATTCTGTTCCAAGTCTTTAAGTCTTCCTGTAAATATCAGCTTAATTTCTCCCATAAGAAAACTGTAAAATGATGTTTACTTATCAGAATTGGGCTTGCTCTGTGTGGTTTAGTATATGTAACATTTTCCCCCTGGTCTGCAGAGTGCAAAAGAAGACAAAGGGGGTAGTCACAGATGAAGGAAGAGTCAAGAAGGGACCGTTTTGTATCCTTTAAAGGGAGTCTTGAGTGTCCTGCGATAGAAGGGGACATGATGTGATTTTAGCAGGCACTGAGAAGGTCCTTCTGCCAAAAATAGACCCACCTGCTTGTGGATGTGTGGCATTCCTTTGACTGGGGACAATGCCAGAGGGGCCAGCTGTTCCCTCAGATATTCCTCCCACAGTCTGGCTGAGACCTGAAATTGCAGCCTTGAACTTAAGGCTAAATTTTCCTCCACAATCTACCCTAAAGCATGTGCTTCTCACTTCCTCCCCTTCCTTCTCACTCTAAAACAAAGGTGTTGCCAGCTATTTACACCGAAGTATGAATTATATAGATTTGTGCAAAGAACAGAAATTATGGAAGCGGGAGAATCCTTGGTTCCCTCCTCCCCACTTAACTCTGTGACTTTTGGTCAAGTCCTTAACTACTTATGCAGTAGTTCCTTTTTCTATAAGATAAGACGAAGCCAAACCAACTGGACTCTTGGGAGGGCAAAATAAGACAAATGTAGAGAACCAATTAGCAAAAGGCTAGAAACAACCCAAATGTCTATCGAAGGGAGGCTAGTTAAATAAACTTTGGAGCATCCACACAATGCCATATTATATAGCTGTGAAAAAGAATCAGGAAGACCTCTATGTCGTAATATAGAGTGACGGATGAGACATATTGTTAAGTAACAAAAACAAAATGCATCACATGCATGTTTGCACAATGCTACAGTTTAGATAAGAAAGGAGGAGACATAGGAAATACATACTTATTTATAATGTCAGTAGCTGGATAAACCAAAAATTAATTAAAAAATGGGATGGAGGGACCAAGGAATTAGAGGATATGGAGGGGACATAGACTTCTCTATGAAATTTATTTTGTTCTTTTGACTTTGGAATCATGTAAATATTTTACATAATTAAAAGCAAAGTTAAATCAAAGAGAAAAGCAACCAAAACACAACAAGCCCTAAAACTTTAAAATAAACTGGAAAAAAGTGAGCTTAACTTTATATCAATTCTGTGGCATAACCATCTCAAGAATTATTTCAACTGATTTTAAAAGACATATTCCGATTTCACATTCCTAGGGAGATATATCCTAAGGACAAAAAAAAAGTATAAAGATCTCTTACATAAATGAACTTTTCTACGAAACAGATACAGACTCACAGACATAGAGAACAGACGTGTGGTTGCCAAGGGGGAGGGGAGGTGAGGGAGGGATGGACTGGGAGTTTGGGGTTAGTAGATGAAAACTATTATATAGAGAGTGGATAAACAACAAGGTCCTACTGTATAGCACAGGGAACTATATTCAATATCTTGTGATAAACCATAATGGAAAAGAATATGGAAGAATGTATATGTATATATAAATGATCACTTTGTTGTACAGCAGAAATTAACACAACATTGTAAAGCAACTATACTCCAATGAAATAAATTTTAAAAAGATCTTTTAGATTGAATTCTTTCAGCTATAGTTGTTAGTGGTAATATTCACATTATTATTTTAAATACCATTATATAGAGTGCAAGATAAAGCAACTAAGAAATTAAGTCAATACCCTCAGGAGATAAGGTTTTCAGAGTAAAAAAAGACAAACTTAAAATAAAAGAATTGAAGTAAAAATTCTGTAATCTTTGATTTGAATTAGAAATATCAGTATTTATGATTTATTTTTCTCTTTCTAAAAACTACAAGTTTCCTAGTCCTGTCCACTGAAAAGGCCTAGAAGTATGACCAACTCAGTTTAAATGATCACTCTGGGTGCCCAGAATGTAAAACCTAAGTACCACTTCCATCTTAAAGGGAACAGGGCTCCTTAGAAAAATGCCTAATTTTACTTCTGGGGAAGATAGTGTTTTGAGATGACTTAGGGGCATATTATTATGCCCCAGAGCAAGATTATATGAGCCAACTTGAAGGATTTCCCGCTGGCCAAATTTGGGAAGAATGTAAAAACAAATAATGATTACAACACTTTGAAACGCATCAAGTATGTAAAATCAACAAGTTAGTTTGGAGGTTGCGTGGGCACCAGCTCACTATTCTGAAAATAGACAAATAGACGGTAAGAAAGAAGCATCTACCCTGCCTCTTTTGTTTCAGGTAATTCAACAATTGTTTAGAGAACATTCTTTATTGGATAATTCTAGCTAATAAATGCAGGAGGAATGATAGCATTAAAAAATCTCCATTCTTGGTGGAAATCATTCTGTAACATACAAATGTATCAACTCAACACGCATCCACCTTAAACTTACAGAATGTTATATGTCAATTAAATCTCTATAAAGCTGGAAATAAAAAAAAACCCTCCATTCTGATGACTCCATTGCAGTCATCAATGTCTGCCAAAACCATTAAGCGAAGACCTATGAGAAACTTTACGATGGAAGTGGCCATGTGATGCTCAAAACAAAACAAATGGCAGGCAGTTTTAATACTACAACAGACAAGGTTGTAGCACAGAAATGGCTGTCTCTACTGTAAACACAGACGTGAGCTGCCCAATCATCGTGGGTGGTGGTAGGGAACAGCTGCAGGCTGTGGTCTCAGTTTGGCAGCGGGTAGGACCCACGTTTCTCCACCTCCCACTCCTCTGATTCTTTCTGTCAGCGGAACCGGATGGAGAACCACCTATCGGAGGAGAGAGCCAGGTGCCTGCGCTGAATTCAGAGCCCTCAGCGGCTGGTGTTATCTCCTCTCACTTTGCCATGTCTTGCCCTGGAGGAGGAAAGAGTCTTGGTCTTAGACCCTGCATTTCTTTTTCCTTGTTTTTAAAAGTCTTTATTGAATTTGTTACAATATTGCTTCTGTTTTATGTTTCAGTTTTTTGGCCGGGAGGCGTGTGGGATCTTAGCTCCGCGGACCAGGGATCCAACCCATAACCCCTGCTGCTAACATGCTGTCCTCGGGAGTATCAGGTGAGTTGATGGAATTCAAGTGTTTAGCACATCCAATGCCCGGAGAGCTTTCCCAAGGCCAGAGACAACTTGTGGATCTCTTCATTCAGAGAGAATAGGAGCCAGGGGTTGTGTCTACATAGGCTGTATTTGCATACTCCTTTCTCTCTCAGAGGGACGATTGTGATTGGTCAACTAGAGCAGAACGCTGGCTAAGAGAACTCAGCCCAAATCAGTGAAACAGCAGTTACCGATTTTGATCTTTTGGATAAATCACTTTTTCTCTTTTTACACTGGCTGTTTTTCTTCTTCAAGCGGGCCTTATTTTATTTCGTTCCAGCTTTACTTTTGAAAATGTCTCCCTTCTCCTCTTGTAACATGGTCCTTGGTTCCACTCAAAGGGAGCAAACTTAAGTCTTGTTAAGTCTATACATGTCAAAATGTTACTTAGGTCACATTTCACCAAATGTATCCTTGAGTTACCTAAAATCATTACTTACCTAATCTTAAATCAGATGCATGATCTACTGCAAGGCCATATTTGCTACAGTACTTTATACCTCCAGTATCACTTGAATAGTGAAAGGCCTGTGATACAACAATGGAAGAACACTTTGACAATTGTTCTTTGGAATCCTCACATACTGAATACCCAGGGGCATTTTTTTCCAAATGGGCTATCAGATGGGGAACAATGGAGAAAAATGAAAATGGAAGCCTATTGGAAGACTATTTAGTGTGACTCACCTTCCACGCTTTACTTTCCCAAGTGTGAACCCGGCTCTGCCTTTAAAAAAAAAAAAAATCAGTCCCAGCCTGGACTACGCAGTTATTTGCCAACTGCTGTCATCTAGTGGTGATATGTAGTAATGCAGGATGAAGTAAAGACCTGGGGTGATTTTCTGTTCCCTGGAATACGGTAGACTTAAGACTTACTGATTATATGATGTCATTTAAAGGGTGGTAGGAAAGCTGCAAACTCCCTAAACACCATTTGTACCTACTGATTGGTGCCAGGTAGATCAACATTGGGCTTTGATTTTCTAGCTCTGCATTTTGAGCCCATTATCTTTGGCAAGAACAACCCTGTGTCAATGGGATGCTAACATATCCCCTAGGGGCTCATATCAGCTGAAGACAGTAGGTTTCCTTCATGGCAGGTGCTAGAGTAGGATCAATACCCACCAATTCCTGAGGAAACAACCTCAACAGTCCCACATGTCACCAATATATTTTTCCTCTCTCTACTTTGGACAAATAACGTCACCTACTATATCAGTAAACAAAGGATATCATGACCATGAAGACATCAGCCCCTGAAGCTGCCCTGACTGCACTACATGGGCACCTACTATGTGCTAAGGACTTTGTGTATACCATCTTTAATTCTCAAAACAATTTTTATTCCACTTTAGTATGAAGACTCCAAAAACTCCGATTAAATGCATTGACTACAAACACAGTGTGTTATGTTGCATAGCTGTTATTTAACTTAGTTATGTTTATTTTACTAAAGAAGCCTGTCAGTTTCCTGCATTTAATGTCATTAATTGGGGGAAGGGGATCCAATTGCTCCCCCCCAACTTACCCAATTTTTGTCTTTTATTGAAGTCTAGTTCATTTACAATGTTGTGTTAGCTTAAGATGTACAGCAAAGTGATTCAGTTATACATATGTATATATATCTATTATTTTTCAGATTCTAAAAATATGGAACACTTCATGAACATGCGTGTCATCTTTGCTCAGGGGCCATGCTAATCTTCTCTGTACTGTTTCAATTTAAGTATGTGTGCTGCCGAAGCGAGCCTCCAACATATGTTCTTTCAATTAAACCTATCCCTTCTAAAAGAAACTCAAACACTATTTCCTCTCAGCTTAATGCTGATGTCTGGGTAGATCAGATATTTTCTTCAGATGATACTCTGTGTCTTTTGTGGGGATCTTGCCCACTTTCCATGGGGAAAAAAGTGAAAGCTTGACTCCTTTTTGAGTCCAGAGTGGGATAAGTACCTTAGTTTAGACTAGTATAAGACATAAATTAATATATTACATATATTATCTTGCCATAACCAAAGATTTTCAGTTTTCTCCTGGGTGAAATTCTTTAAAGTCAAATCCTTTTAAAGTGAAATCCTTTGGTTGCCCTTTGAGATGTGACTTCTACTGCAAATGTCCTCGAGAAAGGGAATACATTGTCATAGCCGTAGTGTCAATTTTGTTTAAATCTAAAAACTAACAGCTCTTTATTTGACAAAAGGTTTGATTTTGGGTTAATCAATGGGGCAAAATGCTAGACATGGGGATGAACTAGATTTCCCATTATTTGGTCATATTAATCATGGCCATTTTTGTTCCCTGGAAGCTATTCGTTTCCTTATTATGCAAAATTCTGCAACCCTTTTCCTCCAAACCTTAAAATCAAACATGTTGTCTGACATTGCTTTTTGTTCCCCTCTCAAATGCCAGGGACGGTCTGAGATATAGTGTTTGAATGTCAAAGTGTTGGTTTTAGACATTATGATGGTGTGTAACACGAAGGTCAAATATATTCAATCTCATGTCAACTCTGTTTAGCTGCTAGCGGTTGCTGCAGTTGCAGGGTTGAGGAGGATTCTGAAGCTGTGGCTGGGCTCAGCAGGGAAAGGCGATAAGTGATACCTGTCACAGAGACTGCAACCATGGAGATGTGGCACAATTTCAACGCTGTTTCTGAGGATTGGAGGGCAAAGTATTCGAAACCAGAAATGATCAGGAAAATCAGGGCCGTAGAAGTGTTAAGTCTTTTCTTGGAAATCAGTTGTTCTGTGGCTGGTGAATAGAATTGTGGAGATGCAGAGAGATAGGGAAGCAAATGATTATTACGTGAAGGCTGGTGGGCTGATGACAAGACTTAGGAACTCATTGCTTTCCCCATAGAGGGCTCTAGACTTTTTAGGTCTGGTAATGGTGGAAGTGGTAGCATTAGAGATGGTGGTGATATGGAAGGTGAGTAGAGAAGGAGCTCTGATCATCTCTGTTCTTCAGTTTCAGAAATTTCTCTGATACTGACTGAAGGACACCAAGGAAGGCCAACCATGGAGCTAAAATATCAGACACATTGAAGGTTTTCTGTTTTTTGTTTGTTTTTTGCCTCAGAAGTCCATACTATGAGAACTGATTGATGTTTTGATTACTGATTAGTTTTGAGTATTGATATTTTTGGCTCCAAATCATATTTTGTACAGAAAATTCTAAAGCTATCAAAACATCCTTTGCCCTATGTCGTGTCTCTAAAAGTGTGAGCTAAGATTAAACTTTTGTCATAAGGGAGGAAACTATTTATTTATTTATTTTAAGTAGGTGTTTTTAAGTTATGTAAGTGCAAAAACAGTAATAAAATTTTATTTGGTGTCACATGACATTTTTCTACACCCTTAACCTTCAACCACTTGAATTGCTTAGATAAATTTCTTTGGCAAATAATAAGACCATAATGTTCCAATTATTGTTAGTGCTTTACAAATAAACTATATAAATGCCTGACATTTCCAACTTCGAAAAATGCCTGAGGATGGCTGACTATATGGTCTATAAGCTCACCTACTGGTTGAAAATCCAGCCTGTCTCTTTAAGGCTTGTAATTTGTTTATTCTTTTTCAGTGTGTGACATAAATTTTATGATTAGCAAAATGAGGCAGTATGTGTTGGAGGCTAAAATGAATTGTCTCCTCAATGAAAGAAAAAGAATCCAACAAGTCTTTGGGAAGAATAATAAACACTAAAGAGTAAAAATTGTAATCTTGTTCCAGATTTGCTGATAACATATAGGTAAAGACTTAGTCTGTCCATGATAGCAACATATCTGAACAAGGCATGAAAATTCCATTTTGGTAATTCATCTTATGATGTACATACCTGATTTCAACAGGCTAGATTGGAAATCAAAAAGTATAATTGAGCAACTAATCATTTTTTTGAGAAGATTAAAGAGTATCACCTAAATCAGTGTTTTCTGAGATATTTAGATTGAGGCGCACTGTACGAAATGCATTTTACATCACAATACAGAGAGTGCTGAGGACTTAAATAGACGCATTTTAAATAGGCGCACGGGCGCGCCTGAAACAAAGGTTTACTTGGAAGTACTTAACCTTACTATGTGTACCTATATGGTGTTTTACATTTTATCTATTTCACTTTTTATTTATTTATTTATTTTTGCGGTACGCGGGCCTCTCACTGTTGTGGCCTCTCCCGTTGCGGAGCACAGGCTCCAGATGCGCAGGCTCAGCGGCCATGGCTCATGGGCCCAGCTGCCCCGCGGCATGTGGGATCTTCCCGGACCGGGGCACGAACCCGTATCCCCTGAATCAGCAGGCGGACTCTCAACCACTGCGCCACCAGGGAAGCCCTATTTCAGTTTTTTAAAAGAAGCTGATTACCATTGACCAAATTGGTTTCACAACTCCCTAATGGGTTACTATTTCCCCTAATGTGAAAAACAACTGGGTAGGTGATTTGAAATCTTATTTTTCACTGATCAATTGTTTTGGCATCATATTGGTGCAGTTTGGGTGTAATGATCAAATTTGAATCACAGAGATTAAATCAAGTAATTCTGAATGAGAGGTACATGGAGGGGAAGAAATGAGAAGTCTGGGTTCGGATTCTGGCTTCCAACACTTGCCTTCTGTGCACAGCTAATTGAGGGCTAGTTTCCTGTTGTGACTAAGAACACAGATTCTGCAGTCAGACTGCCTGGGTCTGAATTCTGGCTCACACAGACTGCATGAATGAACATGGGTGAGCTACTTAACTTCTTTGGGCCTCAGTTTCCTCATCTGTAAAATGGAAACAATATTACCCCTTTTTGACATATTGTGACGATTTAACATAAGGTGAATGGAGTAAGCACTCAATTGATAGTAGCTATTATTATTGAACAATCCCATAAAAACGTAAGAATCAAGGTGTTTTCAAATCTGTGTCTATAATGTCACATTGATCAAAACTGACATAGGGGGCTTCCCTGGTGGCGCAGTGGTTGAGAGTCTGCCTGCCGATGCAGGGGACACGGGTTCGTGCCCTGGTCCGGCAAGATCCCACATGTCGCGGAGCGGCTGGGCCTGTGAGCCATGGCCGCTGAGCCTGCGCGTCCGGAGCCTGTGCTCCTCAATGGGAGAGGCCACAACTGTGAGAGGCCCGCACACCGCAAAAACAAAAACAAAAACAAAAAACTGACATAGGTAATAGCTAATATTTATTGTTTTTTTTTAACTGAAAGATAGTTGTGTGTCAACTTCATGTATACAACAAAGTGATTCATATATATATACATATATATGTAAATATATATGTATATATATATACTTTTTCAGATTCTTTTCCCTTATAGGTTATTACAAAATACTGAGTAAAGTTCCTTGTGTTACACAGTAGGTCCTCGTTGGTTATCTATTTTATATATAGTAGTGTGTACATGCTAATCCCAAACTCCTAATTTATCCCTCCCCCCCTTTTGTATACGAGCCACGTGCCTGGCACTGTGCAAAGCACTTTATATGCATATAACCTTTGCAACATTTTATCCCCATTTGATCTTCCAAGAGTATAACAAAGAAAGCATTTTAATTCTCATTTTGAAGTTGAAGAAATGCAAGCTTGGAGAGATCAAGTAACAGAGTTGGTAAATGATAAGCTGGGGTTCTAGCTCAAGTGTGTCTGACTCCAGAGCCTGAGCACCTCTGTCTCTTAGTCCCCTTTGGGTCTGTTTTCCCCCTAAAGCCACATGACTCACTCCCTCACTTCATGTCTCTGCTCATTTTCATTCTATCCGTCCCAGATAAAACAGTAATGCCCTCTCTCACCCCCATGCTTCCTATCTGCCACATCCTGCTTTGGTTAGCATTGTAGCACCCAATCCCAATTGGCACTTTATATTTACTTGTTTATTTCTGGATTGTTTATCTTCCACTGAAACAGAAGCTTCATCGGTCAGGAGCTGCTGTATCTCCCACCCACAGAGTGCTATTTGGGGCACATCATGTATGTTCAATAAATATTCTTTGTTGAATGAGTAAATGAATTAATTGAGGTAAATGAAACAGAAGTAAGTCACAGGAAACTTACAAATGTCTTCATGTTTAGATTTGTTCTGAATGTTTTCAGGTGTATCTCATCTTTGTAATGTTTGGAATGTTCTATGAGCCATTGTTTCCCCTCGGAAGAATTGGGAAACTTCAGTTCATACATTGGGCTTTTCCCGCTATTTAATTTCACTTGGTTCGTTGCACATGTACCAAGAAAGTGAAGTTACTATCTGCAGTTACTGTACAGTTGAGAGAGAGGAAGAAGGCGTCAGAAGCCATCAGCTGCACTATCCTTTTATGCCACAAGATGGCGCTCCTATCATACAGACATTAGCTTGTATTTCCCGCTACCGCCCCCCCCTCCCCGCCCAGCTTGTTTCGCTCACCCTGCCTGGTTTTTCTTTCTTTGTAATTTGTGTTTGTCTCTGCCTCTGCCTTTTCCTTGAAATTTTTGCTCTCTGTTTCTATTTCTCTTCTATCCTCTTTCTTTCCCTTCTATTTAGACCTTTATTTATTACCTGAGCAGTTTATTATATAAATCTCTTTATTGTTTAACATAAAAGGTGACTTTTATGTTTCTTGATCTTATCTTTAAAACCCACTGGATGCACCATAATATAGATTATATATTTATTCCTCTAAGGAAAACCAATGACTAATTAAGTTGCTTCTGAAGTCACTCATGTGACCGTTGACTATTTTTTTTTTCTTTGTTAGGTCAATTTTGTAAGTTTTTAAAGGAGTGTTAAGGCTTAAAAGTTATGAGGTCATTTGTCCCAAGTTCATACAGCTTCCAGGAAGAACCCTCTGACCTGAAGTCTACCCCACACTCCCTCTGCCTCACAGATGTCCTGCTCTTTGATTCCTTTAATCAATCCTAATATTCAAGGGAGAAGTTTAAAAAGTAGATTAATGAAAAAGACAGAAGGAGATGATTACTGACAACTGAGACAAAACCAAAACATGTAGATCAGCTGCTGTGATATGCTCCACGTTGGTACTGTAATGTCCATCCACTGTTTGCTTTTTGTTTGTTTCTCTTTTCCAGCATCCCTTCCTTTGGGGAAATGTTCTTTACCACTTTTACATAATTATGGTAGGACCATCAGGACCCTCAATCCTGGGGCTTGGTCTCCTTCAATTTGAGAATGTGTAAGTGACTCAGACTGACTAATCAGACAAACTTTTCTGTGTGGGCTCTATGCCTCTTAAAATACTTTGTGTGTCCGTGGGGGGCATTAATATTAGTGTGATTGGGGTTTGTAAACACTTAGTTCCACAAGTAACTGTTTTCTTGATTGAATTAATTGAATACAAAGAGGAAGTAACATTCTTTTCTGCTTACTGCTGCCTTCTTTGATGTGTCAGCTCTCTCTTCCCTGTCCCTTGATAACAGCTTGGAAAAAATCCCATAGCTGCCAAGTCGCTTTAACAGAAAGAAACAGTCTGATTTCAGGTATTGAAAAATATAGTCCGGTCCAAGTCAAGACTCCAATCTTATATCCTAATCAGAGTTGTTTCCCTTTCCCCTCCATCAAGCTCAGACTTGGTCTGTGGTCCGCGGTCAAATGACGGGTAGAGGCACCCCGCCTTTGACTCTGCTGCCTATCAGGTTCTCTTCTTTCTTCTCCAGTTGTCGGGTCAAGGACGAGCAGATGGGGAAGAGCAGGAGGGTGTCACACGCTTGGTGTCACACTGACCTTCCCAGGATGGCTCTATCAGAGACGCCCCCTAGGTTTTCAGATCCTTGACGTGAGCAATGCATGATCCGATTGTCTCTGAAGTGGGTTCATCCATCTTGTTCTTTGTTCTCTGGGGTCCAGTCCCTGTCTCTGGACTTTTCAGCAGATTAATAATTGCTTCTCCCATCTTGCCTTTGTTCTCTCGGTTTCAAAATGTTTCAGGACTTCCCAGGGTGGTCAGTGATTTTCGATAGCTATTTTGTTTGTTTGTTTTTTTATAAAGCACGTTCTTATTAGTCATCAGTTTTATACACATCCGTGTGTACATGTCAAACCCAATCACCCAATTCATCCCACCACCATCCCCACCCCCCCGCGGCTTTCCTCCCTTGGTGTCCATACGTTTGTTCTCTATATCTGTGTCTCAAATTCTGCCCTGCAAACTGGTTCATCTGTACCATTTTTCTAGGTTCCACATACATGTGTTAAAATACGATATTTGTTTTTCTCTTTCTGACTTACTTCACTCTGTATGACAGTCTCTAGATCCATCCACCTCCCAACAAATGACCCAATTTCGTTCCTTTTTATGGCTAAGTAATATTCCATTGTATATATGTACCACATCTTCTTTATCCATTCGTCTTTCGATGGGCATTTGGGTTGCTTCCATGACCTGGCTATTGTAAATAGTGCTGCAATGAACATTGGGGTGCATGTGTCTTTTTGAATTATGGTTTTCTCTTGGTATATGCCCAGTAGTGGGATTGCTGGATCATATGGTAATTCTATTTTTAGTTTTTGAAGGAATCTCCATACTGTTCTCCATAGTGGCTGTATCAATCTACATTCCCACCAACAGTGAAAGAGGGTTCCCTTTTCTCCGCACCCTCTCCAGCATTTGTTGTTTGTAGATTTTCTGATGATGCCCATTCTAACTGGTGCGAGGTGATACCTCATTGTAGTTTTGATTTGCCTTTCTCTAAAAATTAGTGATGTTGAGCAGCTGTTCATGTTCATCTTGGCCATCTGTATGTCTTTGGAGAAATGTCTATTTAGGTCTTCTGCCCATTTTTGGATTGGGTTGTTTGTTTTTTTAATATTGAGCTGCATGAGCTGTTTATATATTTTGGAGATTAATCCTTTGTCTGATGATTCATTTGCAAATATTTTCTCCCATTCTGAGGGTTGTCTTTTCGTCTTGTTTATGGTTTCCTTTGTTGTGCAAAAGCTTTTAAGTTTCATTAGGTCCCATTTGTTTATTTTTGTTTTTATTTCCATTACTCTGGGAGGTGGATCAAAAAAGATCTTGCTGTGATTTATGTCAAAGAGTATTCTTCCTATGTTTTCCTCTAAGAGTTTTATAGTGTCCAGTCTTAAATTTAGGTCTTGAATCCATTTTGAGTTTATTTTTGTGTATGGTGTTAGGGAGTGTTCTAATTCCATTCTTTTACATGTAGCTGTCCAGTTTTTCCAGCACCACTTATTAAAGAGACTGTCTTTTCTCCATTGTATATCCTTGCCTCCTTTGTCATAGATTAGCTGACCATAGGTGCATGGGTTTATCTCTGGGCTTTCTATCCTGTTCCGTTGATCTGTGTTTCTGTTTTTGTGGCAGTACCACATTGTCTGATTACTGTAGCTTTGTAGTATAGTCTGAAGTCAGGGAGTCTGATTCCTCCCGCTCCATTTTTTTTCCCTCAAGACTGCTTTAGCTATTTGGGGTCTTTTGTCTCTCCATACAAATTTTAAGATTTTTTTGCTCTAGTTCCGTAAAAAATGCCACTGGTAATTTGATAGGGATTGCATTGAATCTCTAGATTTCTTTGGGTAGTATAATCGTTTTCACAGTATTGATTCTTCCAATCCAACAATATGGTGTATCTCTCCATCTGTTTGTATCATCTTTAATTTCTTTCATCAGTGTCTTATAGTTTTCTGCATACAGGTCTTTTGTCTCCCTAGGTAGGTTTATTCCTAGGTATTTTATTCTTTTTGTTGCAGTGGTAAATGGGAGTGTTTCCTTAATTTGTCTTTCAGATTTTTCATCATTAGTGGATAGCTATTTAAAAAATCTTTTTTTTATTGAAGTAGAGTTGATTTACAACGTTGTGCCGATCACTGCTGCACAGCAAAGTGACGTAAAATCTTTTGGCTTAAAGTGTGTCCTTATCATTTTCAAATCTCCACCTCCCTTTATTCTATTTGAACCTAATTTAAAATGACTTCTCTTTTGGAATGAACAGATTAGGTAGGTTTTAATGAATGATGTAACTTTTTTTTTTGAGTTTCCATATTACACAACTGATCACATCGCTGTGCTATTTTATAGTTGACTCTATAAACACTACTTTTGCGAGGTTTTTGTGGGTTTCTTTTTTGTGTTCTGTCAGATCTTGACATCAAGATCAGTGATTTTTCAGCCTCTGTATAGCCGTATAATCCCATTATACCATGATTTAATTACACAGACTGTTTTAACTGTGGGTGAAATTATTATGATTTTCATTATTATACCAAAAATCTGACAAAGAGTAATTTTCCTATAGCAGCTAGGTTGGGTTCTGTCCCCCTACTGGAGTCATAAAAGACCCTCTAGTCCAACTAGACACTTTGGACTTGCATTGTGTTCAAGTTTTCTTTTTTTTTTTTAATTAATTTATTTTTTTATTTATGGCTGCGTTGCGTCTTTGTTGCTGCGCGTGGGCTTTCTCTAGTTGTGGTGAGCAGGGGCTACTCTTCGTTGGGGTGCGCGGGCTTCTTGTTGCAGTGGCTTCTCTTGTTGTGGAGCACGGGCTCTAGGAGTGAGGGCTTCAGTAGTTGTGGCATGCAGGCTCAGTAGTTGTGGCTTGCGGGCTGAGTTGCTCCACGGCATGTGGGATCTTCCCAGACAAGGGATCAAACCCGTGTCCCCTGCATTGGCAGGCAGATTCTTAACCACTGTGCCACCAGGGAAGTCCCATATTGTGTTCAAGTTTAATTACTGGGTTTAAATTGTCTTTTTTAAAGACTGGGCCTATGGTAAAATATCAATAACATGATTGGGTAAACAGGGGACTATCTAATCATCTGATTGTTACTTGAAGAGTTTGGCAATTGTTTCCACTAAAATGACTGATTTTTGGACAGATTATTTTAGAGTCAGCCTGACTCGGCCCGTGTGACCCTTCTAACTCCAGGACTCTAACTGCACTCCTAATGGGATGCCAGTAATGCCTTGGGCACCCCACCTGCCCCAGCATCAGCTGCTGTTCAAATGGCTCTGTGCTCCCAGACGCTGCACCAGGTAAATTACCAGCTTCGTGTTCACAAGGTGCTGCTTTGTACAAGCCAATGCCAGCACCTGGAGGCTTGTACAGATGCTGCTGCAAAATGTTGGAAATCCCACGTAAAAGTAGCACTTTCCTTTTTTAATTTTTTAATGCATGTATATAAACCTCTAATAGTCTACTACCTCTTAGGGTTTGAAACCCCAAAGACAAACAATATTTCTTTGCCCAGTTTACCATGTCTTATAAACTTAGTGGGGAGGGAGACCCAGGAATTAAAGATAACATATGAAGTTACATAAAATGTAATGTAACAGTGAATTGCAGGAATTGCTCGGAACACGGGATGTTGTGCATTCCAAACTCTGCTAAACCAGGAGGCTTAGAGAGACCGTACTGGAATTCAGGGGTGCAAGATCCATGATTATACCATAAAGATAAGACAACTCTTGACTTGGAAACTACTTAGCAGTTTGGTTTGCTCCATTCAGTTCAAAGCAATTCAATTCCATTCTGTTTCATTCAATTCAATTTAGTGGATCCATTTTCATGGGTGTTTATGGCCCACTGTTTCTGTGCCAGGCACTGAGGGGGATACAAAGAAATGTAGAGCTAGGAAAACCTCTGCTGGTGCTGGTGCCACTCCAAATCTACTCCCCCACCCCCGTTTCTTCTCCACCCTGCTCTGCACCCTGGAAACCTGGTTTAGATGGACCACATCACTGTATTTCCTTCTCCTGTGGCTTTGGATTTGTTCAGGCAGTGGAAGACACCAGCCGGAGATGGGGGTGTAGAGGAGGGAGAAGTTCAGGTATTCATTCCCTGACTCCCTGCTGAATTGCAGGTTCATATCAGCTTTGCTTCTGCTCAGGTATCCTTCTCTGTGCAGCCCTATCTCTGAGTAGATCCTGACCGAGGCTCCCTCCTGTTCCCCTTTGTGCCTTGGGGTGGTAAGTGCTTCCTTAGGTACATGTCTTAGGATGTTCCACCCTTGCTGCTTTCCTTAGGCTGTGCCCACAGTTTGGAAAAAATACACCTTTTATTCAATTCTTTTTGATTATTCAGCTTGTGTCCTGCAGAGGACCATGCCAGATACCCTTAAGCAGCCTTCAATCCAAGTTTAGGAATTTGTTTATAGTTAAATCCTCATTATGTATTTATTATTCTGGGTTAAGTGACTAGTTGCTAGGTCTTGAGGATATAAACTCCTGTAAATATGGCAGACGCAATTCTAACTCTCAGCGGAACCGTGGCCTACGAGAGAGCACAGAAATTAAATCAGTGATCACAAAATAGTATAATGAGTGTATGACAGGTGATGGAAGGGTCCATGGGGACCTTGCGCTGTCTCAGGAGGGGGACCTCCCTGAGGGATTGTAATAGATTAGACTGCAGTCTGAAGAATGGGCAGATACTGATTAGGTGAAGGGGGAGGCGGATGTGATAGGACTGGGCGTGGTTGAGTGTACGTTGGAAAAAGGGAACACGGGTGTGGAGACCTAATGGGGAGAGTGCGGCTAGTTGGAGATGGGTGAACATTCAGTGCAGCTAAGATGGGAGAGGAAGTGGAGGACCAAATGAAGGTAGACACTAAGGAGAGACCAGATGCCATTTCACAGCTCCGTGAGTAGCTTTGGAGCTTACCCTCAGGGTGCGGGAAATCACTGAAACGTTTTTAAGCAATTGGGTGTGGGATTTAGAAGGAGTCCTTGGGCTGCAGGGTGGAGAATGAATTGGAGTAGAGTGGGAGGCAGGGAGCTGGAGGGCGAGAGCTCATGGGGACAGGAATGAAGAGAAATGGAGGTGTCCAGAGGCATTTAGTTGCTTGCTCTGTATTCTAACTCTTTCTCCGCTCCCCATGACCGGTAAGCCCCGGAGACCTCTATCCTGAATGGCTTAGTTGCTCGGATAGAAGCCTCAGAAACAAAAGGCTCTGGGAACATCAGAGTGGCGGAGAGGAGAAAGGGTGCAGAAGAAGGGGGTGTACAGGCGGATCTTGCAAAGCAGGGAGCCATGTGAAGAGGGCTCTGCGGGGTCCACCAGTGGAGCCTCCTGGGCTCCTTGCCCCTCAGAGAGGAAAAGCTGGGTCCATAAGAAGGAGAGCAGGGAGTATCCCAGGAGCCACCACGTCCTTCCCCACCTCAACCTAGAAAGAGCAAGTGCAGACCACGGCCCCCTCTCCATCTGAGGGCCTCTAAGCTGGGGCATTGCCTGGGGCTGGAGCCGGAGAGAGCCCCAAAGCAGAGAACAGACTGTTTTAAAATGAAAAGACTGAGTTTCCAAATCACTGAAAGAATTCAGAAATTATGGACTCTGCCTAGGGTATCAACATGGGAGGGAAAAGGGAGATTTGACAAAATAAGATAAGAATGAAATGATTTCCTATTTATGCCCCATTGAGTTTAAAATTCTCAATAAACACACACGAATACATACAAACTTAAATGTGCAAAATTAAAAAAAAATTTATGTGTATGTATATATATATACATGTGTGTATGTATAGCAATATATGTGTTTATATGTATGTACATACACACACATTGTCCTGTAGATACTCACTATAAAAATTTGGAAAATATAGACATGTATAAACAAAGAAGATGAAAATCATCCTATCACCTAATAACTGCCTTGCGTTTTATCATATTAATGTAACGTATTTTTAAAACACTTCCCCACTGAGACAAGTTATAATGACATTTTTTAAGGTGTTTGTTACATATTATTAAAGTGTTTGCTACAAAATTACTCAGTGCATTCAGCGTTGTAATAGTATTGATACAACTAAAAAACTTTTGTCAATGTGGTGTGTGAAAATAGAAACTCATAGTTTATTTAATTTGTATTTCTTTTATTATTAGAGAACCTGTATTTTTAAATTAGATGTATTCTTCCCCTATCTATTACTTCTGTGATTTGACTGTACGACTGTTGAGTATATTTTTATATTGAAGTGTTGATTAATTAATTTTTATTTTAGAAGAGATATGTATATACTAAGACTATTTATCTTGCATAATGTATTTTGGAAATATTTTTCCTGTTTGTCTTTGGATTCAATTCATAGTACTTTTTGTGCTACAGATGTTTTTAATTGGTATGCAGTCAAATATATCAATAATGTCCTTTAAGATGCTTCCTTTGTTTAGCTTAGAAAGGCTTTCCCCACCCTGAGATCAGAAAAATCTTGCCTATATTTTATTCTACTTGATTATTGCTTCATTTTTAAACATTGAACTCTTTAGTCTACCTTGAATTTGTGTTGATATATGTTCAGTGGCAGAAATTTACCCCTCCCTCCCATAGTTAAACTGTTTATTATCAAGTAACGTTTATTAAAAGTGTTTTCTGATTTAAGTCCATTAAGGGTATGTTTCTTCCCCCATTGTACAGAGGATGGATATGATGTGGGGTAAAGAACATAGACTTGGCATTCCAAACGATCTGGTCTTGCATCATCTTGTTTTTCTAATTTGTTAGCTGAGACACAAGACAATTTACTTGAAATTCTCATTTAATTCATGGTGTTAAATAAGACTAATAGTATCCCAGATGGCTATGAAGAGGATGCAGTGAGATAAGGGGTCTATAATACTTCATTAGTAAGTGTTAAAGCATTTGGTTTTATGCTTTTGTGTGTTGTTTACTTAAAAGCATTCTGGGCTGGAGCCAGAAAATCTGAGGACATTTACAATGCCATTCTTTTTCTAAGCACCTCATTTCACTTTTTTCTGTGTTCAATAGCTATTTATGTCACAGAGTTGGAGAGCTGTTTGTTTTATTTTAGTCTCAGTTGAGAATGAGTCTCTCTTTCTCTATCCCTCTACACACACACACACACACACACACACACACACACACATGCACGTGTATATATGAATGCGTAATTATATATATGCACATGCTGTGTGTGTGTGTGTGTGTGTGTGTGTGTGTGTGTGTGTGTGTGTGGAGAGAGAGAGAGTTCTTTAAAGCCTGGGAAGTGCCACACAAATATAATGTACATTTACAAAGATTTCCTTGAAGATTGGAAGCATAGACCATCTTTAGAGACCAGTTACATCCTTGAGTTGGCTTTATTAAGCTGAGACAAAAATGAGCCTATTATGCAGCTGCTTGGTTTCAAGTATCAGAAACTGACTCTGGTTAACTGATGCAAAGAAGGAATTTATTGAAAGGATGTGGAATTACTCGTGGAACAGGAGGGAGGCTGATGAACAGGACAACAGCGTGTGTCTGTGTGTGCTGGGGGCAGTAGAAGGTGGATAAGTGGACTCTTTAGAGCAGGAACTGATAATGTGTCTTCCCCTAAACAGTCCTCTCCCTCAAGAAAAAAATCTGTGCTCAGTTTTTCTAA
>NW_006778543.1:298181-320828 GCF_000442215.2 Lipotes vexillifer | reverse complement strand
CCTGCTGAAGAGTAAAATTTGGGGGAGGGAGGGCATGTGGCCCCAGCTTATGCCATGTGCTCACCCATTGGTTAGAGGTGGGCAGGGTGATTCGTTGCCAGTTGCCAGTCAGTGTCTAGAGAGGGTAGAGGGAACTCCTTTAAAGCCTATTGAGGTGATATTCGTATAAGAATAAGGATATGATTATTGGGTAGCCTACATACAATAAATGTCACAAAGTACCCTCAGGCCTGTTTTCCTGCTCTAGCTTTAGGCTGGCCCAACAGAGAGAAGCAATCAGGAGAGGAGGCCTAGAATAGAAGCCAAAAAGCTCTTAACCTAGCTTATCTAATAAAGTTCCAGCCCTAGGATGTAGCCAGCATTGCCCTTGACCCTGACTCAACAACACACTGCCTCTTCAAAAAGGTAGAGTATAGGTAGAGGGATCTGTGATGCTGATGCTGTGAGGCCCATGAGGTCCGAGCTGAAGGAAGGTTGGATGTTGGGATACTCTAGCCTAGGAGCATGGCTGCAAGCAAGGGTCAGATTCCCCACAGCTGAGAAATGGCAGAGAGGGAACACAGTTGATTGCTGTCTTAGTCTTAAGACTCAAGACTTTTCTGCTTCAGCATAATTAAATCTCCTTAAGTCTGTTTCTAAAGAGAAGAAAAGAAATGGAAACAGGAATTCATAAGGCTGCACCTTTCCCCTTGTGCGTATTCCCCCGGGAAGGTGATCCATTAGAAACAGAGGCAGACATGCCAAGAGCAATAAAGGGGCAGTCTCTGTGGGCTAAGCAGACTGTAGTTAAAGGCTTTCCCTGAGATTCCTGCTCATTCATTAATTCTAGCCTTGGAAGTGGGCCAAGCCGTGTGGTTTCACCACAGCAAGGGGCAAGATCCTAATGATTAAATGCTCTTTGTTGCCTTGCATTTCACTTTTTCTGGTAATGCACTTTGAAGAATGGAAAATTGAGTTTTCAATACTTGGTTGTTTGTTGAAGCTAAATCTAGAGGTAATTGAAGCCAGTTGAAAGCTCAGGGGAACAGCCAAGGTAAAGCTTCGAGCACAGAGGAGGCTGGAGGACTCAAGTTTGGTGTCTCAGTGTGTCATGCTATCGCCTTCTGTGCCATTTCTCCCTCTTTCTTGTGTTGGACACTGTAGTGAAATTCGTGTTCGGAGAATCAGGTTATTCATTGGAGAATAAATTCCTTTCAGCATTCTCTTTGGATAAATATTTTAGTGTGTACAGAAGACATAGGACCAGAGTAATAAGAAATGGTTTCTCAATGGACAGTCAAGTGTCATCATTCTTTGCTTAAAAATCTTAAGCAACTAGAGTATGCTTTTTACTTTTTCTGGATAGCTGACCAGACCTTAATTTAATTAAATTTGCATTCCTATTTGATCTCCAGGAGCACATGAGGGTCATCTTGAGGAGATAAAATGCTTCTGTTTGATGTTGTCCAAGTAGATCAATAATTTGAGTATATGCAACACTTGGACTAGTGCTTGGCACTGAGTAGGTGATCTAAAAATATTAACTAAATGAATGAATAAGTTATGTTATGTTTCTTTTCTTAAACAACCCATAAACACAGAGGAAAAATTCATTTGAACAATGGTGTGACTGAGTAAGTCATTAGAATCTTTTAGTCTGGTCACCTTGTTAAAACAACGTTCTGATCTTCAGACTGTTTGGTTGTGTATGGAAGAGAGTGTGTGTATTTGTAGGTGAGAGATTATTGCTTATTTAGACCAAAGAGCCAGCCAGCAAGGGGTCTAGTTCCTACACCAATACCTACTGCAAGAAAAATGTCCCCGCTTTCAATTCCTTTAGGTTGGCTTTGGCACTTGATTCAACTTGATTTCTGGCTAGGAGGGGAAGGAAGACTCTTTGGCAATGGCAGGACATTTCAGAGGAAAAGTTAGGCTTCTCTATTTTGCTCTTCATTCAATAGCTACATTTTGAATGTTTATAACACACAAACCAATATATTCAACATCTCAGCCAGGAACCTACAGTAGATGTAGTTACCATTCAATACACACATACCTAGTTTTATTGTGTTTCACAGATATTGCGTTTTTTACAAATTAAGTGTCTGTGGCAACCCTGAATTTTCAGATGATGGTTAACATTCTTTAGCAATAAATTGTTTTTAATTAAGGTACGTACATTTTTTTTTAGACACAATGCTATTGCACACTTAACAGACTACTACAGTGGAAACGTAACTTTTGTATGCACTGGGAAACCAAAAAAATTCATGTGACTTGCTTTATTGTAATATTCGCTTTATTGTCGTGGTCTGGAACCAAATTTGAAATATCTCTGTAGTGTGCCTATATATTCTTTGTAGACAGCTTTATTGAGATGTAATTTACATACCATATAATTCACCTTTTTTAAGTGTATAATTCAATGGTTTTTAGTGTGCTTACAGAGTTACGCAGCCATCATCACAATAGAATTTTAGAATATTTTCATTACCCCCAAAAGAAACCTCGCACCAGTTTACACCTCATCTCCCCGCCACCAGTTCTTGGCAACCACTAATCTATAGATACTTCCAATCTCTGTAGACTTGCCTCTTCTGGATATTCCAAACAAATGGAATCACACATGTACATACTGCCACATGTAAAATAGATAACCAACAAGGACCTACTGTATAGCACAGGGAACTATACTCAATATTTTGTAATGAGCTATAAGGGAAAAAATATGAAAAAGAATATATATAAAACCTTTATATATGTAGCTGAATTACTGTGCTGTACACCTGAAACTAACATGACATTGTAAATCAACTATTCTTCAGTTAAAAGAAAATGGAATCATACAATATGTGGTCTTTTGTGTCTGGTTTCTTTCACTTAGCATATAGTTTTTGAGGTCCATCCATGTTATAGAATGTATTAGGACTTCTTTTCTTTTTATTGCTGAATAGTATTTGATAGTGTTTATTCATTCATCAGTTGATGGACATTTGGGTTGTTTTCACATTTGGGATATTATGACTCAAGCTCCTACAAACATTTGTGTACATGTTTTTGTGTGGACATATGTTTTCATTTTGGAGGGAGTATTTACCTAGCAATAGAGTTGCTGGATCACATAGCAACCCTATAGTTAACTTTTTGAGGAACTGCCAAACTGTTTTCCATAGTGATTGCATCATTTTACGTTTACATTGACCATGTCTTTATTTGAAGAAAAAATGAGAATCCGTTACAAGGCTTAAAGGATTTCTGTACTCATCGAAGACTTATTATGTTTATAAAATGTTTAGCACAGTGTCTGTCACATCAGATTTTATCCTCATAGTAAGCCTATAAAGGTGGTATTGTTAGAAAGCTTAAGAATGCCGAGCAGTGGAGAAGTTCAGCGACTTGCCCAAGGCCACACAGAATGTGGGATTCTTAATATTTGTCTATCTGGCTCCAAAACTAAGCTTTTAACAACTGTACTATAAAGCCTTTTTCCCTCTTTTAGTTCTGGAGGTACAAATTAGCATCACACTGATCACATGCTGGGTGAACAGGATAAACCTATTTGGGGGGATATACTTTCTGGAGCCATGGGCCACCCTCGTGATATAGGATGAGAGGCAGATTCTACCCACAGATTGATCATCATACTGTAGTGATTGATGGGCTCAAGATATTAGAAAGAGGAAATTTCTTTCTGATCCATTATGCAGGCCCTAAATCTAAGAAAATAAATGGGAAAATAAAATGCCTTCTTACCTTACACAATCCACGGAGTGCTTACCAAGCATTATGCTGAGTGATCACACCAGTTACCCTCAGTCCTTTAATCTCCACAGCAACACTCTAAAACAGGCACTGGATTTGTCCCCATTCTACAGATTGGGAAATACTGGCTTAGAGAGAAAGTAAATCCCTTTGCCCTTGTTGCACAGCTAGCAGGGAGTGACAGAACTGGAATTTAAGCATATGCAACTTGGCTCCAATGCCTGGGCTTGTAAGCACAATGCCATGAAATCCTTTCAGAAGTAGCAACCACTGTGAAATTTACTCTGATATGAGGCTCCACTGTAAAAAATTGGTCTGTGGTTACTTTGAAAATAGAGGTTTTTAAATCTATGTCCAGTAAATGTAATTTTAGTTTTCAACTTCAAAGTAGTATATGAATAGAATTATAGCTTTTTATTCTTGACAGATGTCACCATTTGATGGTAAACTTTTAGGGAGAAATGTTGTGTTCCAAAAGCTGCAAGGACATTAAATCTTTGGGTCAAAAGCCAAAAACCTTTTTCTCTCAGTAGGGTGTTTTATTGTGGAATTCCTGGATAACCCACAGCAAGGATTATCTAGAAAGTGAGGTAATCTAGAGACAGCATCATACAGGCCAAAATAACAGCCCATAGGTTGTCTTGCCAGCAAAGGCTGGCATCCTGGGGGACAGTTCAATTCTGCTCCTGGGATAACTGGTAGAAGACATCCTTTGAGGCTGATCTCAGAACTTGTCTTTAGGGTTGCATGCAGAGTTGGAAGGGTCCTGGGAAGTTGTCAGGATCAGGGACTCGGGAGGGGGGCAGGTCCTGATCAAACACACACTCTAAAGGGTGTTATTATAAAGCCCATTTAAAGATAAGAATGTTGAGCAGTGGAGAAGTTCAGTGACTTGCCCAAGGTCACACAGAGCAAGCTGTTTGATCCTTCTGGGTCATGTTTTGTCTATCAAATAATAGCACTCACTTCATAGAGTTGTTTTGAGGATGAAGTGATTTGAAACATGGACAGCATAGGGGCAATACTGAGCTCTTGGCTGGCTTTGTGATTACCAGTGTTTAGAAGCATGGACTCTGGAGACAGACAGACCTGGATTGGAATCATGCCTTTGGTACTTACTTTTTGTCTAGGGAAGACTGAAGACACAAATATTTGTGCTTCCATTCCATAGGACAGAATTATGCGCAGGAAGTGGCTGCCCAGCCAGGGTCTACATTCCCCATTTCTCCCTGGAGTTAAGAGTGACCATGTGTCTAAATTCTAGACTATGGAAAATTAGCAGAAGGGATGTGCACCACTTTCAGGTCTGGCCCACTAAATCTCCCATGTACCCGTCTAAATCATCTTTCTCCTCCCTAGTTTATTAGAATATACATGTTGACAGAGTTTCTGGCAACCTGTGTCTCTGCCTTCCTGTTCGCCTGCTCAGTATTATTATGTAAGCAAGAGTGAAACTTCTCTTGTGTTTGTGACATTACACAATTTCGAGTTTATTTGTTAGAGCAGTTACACTTGATATGTAACTTGGTTACACTTAAAGTTGGAGGAGGTTATCAAGAGGATGAGACTGCTGGTTGACCAGAGAGCTGGATCCGGGCAATCAGAGGCTCCTCACCCCCTTCTCTGTCCTTGAAATATACATTCCACCCATAGTTCCCATAACTGGAGCCATTTAAAGGACTGAGCCTTGAGAGAGTTTAGGTATCTGGACTATCTGCCTGGTATATGTGACTGAAACTGGTTAAGGCCTCTCTCTCTCTCTATATATATATATAAACTTTTAAGATTTTGGAAGGTGGTTGCTGAGATCTACGCATCTTGTAGCCACCCAAGATGAGCCTTGTATGTAGGTTCTCTTGATTATTACACCTGCCACCTACCAATCTGGAGGGCTCTGTCTCTTTCTTTGGTCTCCCTTTGCCCTCTGTATATGGGGTCACTTTCAGATTTTACCCAGGAAGCTCCCGAAGTTGTGAACCAGCAATTGAATTCGTTCAGCCAGGAGACAAAAAATGGGTCTTGGGATAGATGCACCAACAGGGGAAATCCCAAGTTGGCCATCAACCTCTATGTGGGGAGGGGTGGCCAGTATGTCAGATGTTTGTGGACCACTGAGCAGGTATTGGGGTGTCCCAAAAATGTTGGCTGGTTTGATGTGCTTGTTTGAGGAACTTCAAGAAGTTCTTTGCAGGAAGGCAAAGAAGGGAAATGCCTGGCTGGGCGGTGGGCTGATCTCCACTGTGGGCAGTTCTGGGGCCACTGATGCCCAGCTAGAGGCTGAAGATCTTGTGAAGATCTTGTGAGAAGGTTGGAAGAAAAGCTGAGGTTGGAGAAGGACCTGCAGTGTCCAGTGCTCTGCTAGCTTTGGGCTGGCAGACAAGGTGGGAGAACAGGCTGATAAGTCAGAGACCTCAGTGTGCCATTTTGCAAAGCTAGGGGGGCGAAAGCTGCTCGGATTAAGGTCTGAGCCCTTGTGACACAGCCTGATTGGGATGCCAGGAGGTGGGATTCCTGGGAAAGTGAGGAGAACAAAGGGGAAGATGCTGTGCTGGCCCCATGCCATCTGATTTCTAACACAAAGGAAAGCAAAAGCACAGCAACAACCATGCCAGCCAACAGGGCAGTCCCTAATTCAGGAAGTGTTCATGATGAGAGAATATACTCCTGCTGAGCTTATTGGCTTAGCTGCCAAGTTCCAGCAAAAGGCCAGGGAAAGTATCCAGGCATGGATAGTGCAGTTATGGGATACACTTGATATGTGACTTCGGGCAATTATTTATCTTTTCTGAACTTCAATCTGTAAATAGAGGGTAACTATATTTGTTTTGCAATTTTGTAGTAAGGATTAAATGAGATCAAATATAGACTTTTCAGCATGGTAAGGTTATTATTATTACTATTATTATTTGTATTCAAATTACATCCAAGAGCTGAATTGTTAGAAGCCATTTAACAGTCCATTTACATGGCTGCTGTAAAAATTCTTTTTCTCTCAATTGTGCGCTGGTCCAGAGCTCTGAAGGAACAATGGAGGGAAAGTGTAACTATCCCTGTTATCATTGTTACCCAGATTGAGATCCTTTCTGCCTAGAATCTAAATTCTATGAGGGTTGGGATTGGGTCTTGTCTCTCTTCCACAGCGGCTAGCTGAGTTTCTGGCATAAAGCAGGTGATTAACAAATGTTTCTTCAGTTTTCTTTATTTTCTAGTATTTATTGAGTATTTACTGTGTTCCCACCAAGAAAATGTGTTCCATTTTCTTGCATTACCTTCAAACATAGCATCTCATGTGAGCCTCACAGCAATGCTGTAAAGTGAGCTGTATTATTTTCCTATTACAGAGCTAAAGTAATAAGGCATTGAGCAGTTAAGTTACATGTCGGTCACAGAGCAATGATGCAAGAATTAGGATATGATTCTAGGTAATCTGGCTTCAGAGTCACTCTTCTGCCTCTTGTATATAAATAATGTAATATTTAGCTTATTGAGTACATATCATGTAAACGCTAAACTCCCTACATGTGTAAACTCATTTCATACTCATTGCAAAAACTGTACATTAGGTGAAATTGGGTTATTAAAAAATGCAAAAGGATGCCTTAGTGTGTGTGGTCTTTGGAAAAATACCCACATCAGAGGAAAAAATCTACCCATGAAAATTGGATAATCATATGGAGAAGAAAACTGGTTGTGCATCCTGTTACGAGAACTCTTAAATTCTCATTCATTCCTTCATCACTGAATGAGCACCTACTGTGTGTCAGGCACTGAACTAGATGCTGAAGATACAACAAGGAAGAAGTCAGTCCCTGCCCTGAAGGTCTCTTCTTTCTAGTGGGAGAGGAACACATATACACCTAGTGAACCTAAGGCATATCCGAGCCAGAGCCAGCCGAATTCCTTATGCCAGAACAGGTGGACTTAACATGGCCAGTTTGCACCATCAGAAGCAGCCTAGTAGGAGGTAACCACTGTGCTTATACATAAAATGGATGATTTATGAATGTTTTTTGTTGTTGTTGGGGGCAGGGAAGCAAGAAAAACAAATGTGATTTACAAGTATCTGTTGGGTTCACTTATTTTAACATTTCCCATATGCTCAGAAGACAGCATACATACATGGAATATATTTTCTTGGTTACGTACTGAAGGCTCTGGCAGGTTTTCCTATTTATTCCTTGTTATGATGTCTGCTAATATTTGTTATACGTTTGTGCAAAAACTGACAACAACAAAACACATACACACAAGGGTGACAATTCAAGTGGTTTCTAACCCACATTTTTCTGGGAGTATATTTGCTATATGGAAGTAAAGTAATTCTGTAGGATTAAAAATTACAGACCACTAAGGTCTGTAGCACTGCTAATAAGATCTTTGATTTCTAGAGCACTTTGGAGCCCCTCAAGGCTTGCTGTGTACTTGTTCATCTCCTGCCCCATGTAATGAGTTTGGGAAGTTTGCAAAGCAAATAAAATTATGTTCATTTTCAAGGAAACAAAATCTCAGAGAAGCTAAATTACTTGTCTCAGATCAGATTAATAGTAAGTTGCAGAATCATGATTTGAACCAAAATCTTTCTATACAATTTTGTTCCAATGCTGCAGTTATATCGATTTGAATTATGGCCAGAAACCAGTGTTTTAATAATTGTCATCTATTCTTGTATCAAAAATTTTACGATTTTAAAACAAATTCCTCCTAGACAAATGATGCTTTGGGTATTTAAACAGATCCTGCAAGGGCGTTAAAATTTTTTTTCCTGCTTCCTACCCAACTATCAATTTAAAAATTGATGCTTTCCTTAGTCTTTTATGGAAATTATGTAAAAGATTTTCTGGGTGAGTTCACCCAGTTTGCCCAGCTCTTGGCAAGGATTAAGTGTTTCAGACCCATCTACACCTCAGCAGCCCAGCGGTTTGACTGAAACAAACATGGGCAGCTCAGGGTAGGTCCTTCTGTTCTCCACCATGACAGCCATGATTGTACCTTGCTGACAGCTCCCCTGTGGATCTTGTTAGTGGGGGTCTGTGCTTGTTCATTGCTTGGCAAGGCATAAGAACAATCTTTCTAATCTTGGCATTGAGTTCTCCAGGAGAGCTGCATGAATATTTATAACCCATCCACCCAAGTTCCTAAGAGGGTAAATATTATGTTAAGTTTTCTTAGTGCACGGGTGCGCACACACACACACACAACACACACACGCTACTAAAGAGGGGCAGGAGGGAACTTTAGGAAGTGATGGACGTGTTTATGGCCTTAATGCTTTCATGGGTATATATTTATCCTCAAACTCATCATGCTGTGTAAATTAAATACGTACAGATCTTTACATGTCAATCGTACCTCTCAATAAAGTGGTTTTAAAAAATTAAAAAAAAAGAAATATGTGCACTCTTGGCAATTCATTTTCATTTTCAAAGAAGGAAGGCCACTGCAGTGTCTTCCATCTGTCTCCTTTCTTTCTGTAGCCTGGAGCCCCAACTTCTTACCCTTGGACGTTATTAACTATTTCCTGATAGTTTTCTCTGTCTCTGGTCCCTTTCTTCTCTGATCCATTTGCCACATTACAATTGGAGTTATTTTTCTCTCTGGAATCCTAGAACTGATTATATAATTCTCCTACTTAAAAACCTTGGAAGGTTTAGTATATCCAAATCAAGATAAGGTCCAAATTTAAGGAATTCAGGCTCCCAGGACACCCCAGTAATTGACCTTAAATGACCTTTCTGGGTCCATCACCACCACGTCACCTACAGCACTCTGCATTCTAACCACTGTAGCTTTCCTGCCTCTCCTCTATCAAAGCCAACATTCTCACATCACAAATTTTTTCTTGTGTTGTTTCCCAGCCAAGAATGCATTTGGTCACCCTCTCTCCCTATAAAAATGTCTTCACTCATTTAAAGTCCAGTTTAACTACATCCTATTGTCAGTTGCTTACCCTGATAATCCTTTGGCATTACATGTCTATACGATAAGTTGTTACTTGTGCAGATGTTTAACATAAGTTCTTTGTTGCTTTATCAGGTAGCTAACTTGTGTCTATGTCATCCACTAGATTATGAGGGCTGGCTTTCATGGACATGAGTTGCACAGTACCCCCCGTTTAGAAGGATGTCACACTTAGTTGAATGGTATGTTATCACCATCTTGAAAATCTTAAGAATTTTCCAACAAGTGGTCCTGCATTTTCATTTTGCACCAAGTTCTGCAAATATTGTAAGTGGTGCTGTCCATACAGAGAAGGGCTATTTCAGATTCATCTTATCTGTACCAGCACTATGCCTTTCTCCTAGTTGCTGCCTATTTTAAAATGCTTGTTGGAAAAACCATGGAAATGAGTAGTCAAGTAACTTGCTTAATTAAAACATGTCAAAGCAGAAAATAGGCTTTGAACCTATCCGAGAAGGCTGGCTATCAAGGAAAATAAGATTTCCCAAGGTCTAGTCTCTATGGGCCCAGTGAAGCTCTGAGGCATGGGATTGGAGTCACTTGTAAAGATGGGAGGCAATGAATTTCCTTCCAAAAGCTCACATGATGTGAGAGATTCTTGGCATTCTTCTTGTAGTAACTAGCCACACATTTGGCCAAACTAGCCCACACATTTGGTTTCCTAAGGAATCATCTTTTGATTGTTTCTAGACCAAGTTGCTTCAGGGAGATGGAATAGAATTATTCCTAGAAAGGATTGCCTCTGAGTGAGAATGAGTATGAAGTATAGGAAGCAGGAGGTAGAAATCTGTAAAAAGAACAACCATTTTATTTCTAAACAGCATAAACATCCCTCTCAGTCATGTCTAAATTACTATCCCCAAGATGAACACAAGGATGTCCCTTTACCTTTCAGAGTGTTTGAAATTTAATGTTCTTGCTTTCAAGAAAAGGGAATTATTTTTTAAAAGCAATTGCTAATAATTCTGGGTGGTTCTTTAAGAGACTATAAAGATGGTGATTTTTTTCAAAAAAGGGAAAAAAACTAGACTATTTGGAGGGATACAGAGATTTTGTGTTGCGGTCTGGGGGAAGGAGGTACCGTTCAGGAGAGCAAATGGGATCCTGTGATACAGTGGTGGGAAGCAACCATAGACAATATGCAAATGAATGAACGTGACTATTTTCTAATAAAGCTTTATTTACAAAAACTGATGGCAGCCTGGATTTGGCCCTTGGGCTGTAATTTGCTGACTCCTGCTCTAGAAAACTGACAATGATACACTGGGAGAAGCTGTACAGAAGTGCTTCTTTTAATACTGTTCATAAGAACAAGGATCTCAAATGGCCACATCACCAGTAGCATGGTTACATATGTTGTTTTATATTCAATCAGTGGAATACTAGATAGCAGTGAAAAGAAGTGCTCTCCAGCCACATACATCAATGTGAACTAATTCTAGACACAGCGCGGAACGAGTGCAATGAGGCACACATAACATTATTCTACGGAGCAGGTAAGCCGACTATAAGTATATTTAGGGATACATATAGGGGTGGGGAAACTATAGAGGAAAGGAAGGGAATGATTAAGAGAGTCTTTGAGTTACCACCGCGGAGGAAGGGAATATGAGAATGGGTCACATTCTAGGAGCTTCAAGAGTACTGGTCAGATGTATACACTGATGTGTATAAAATTGATGACTAATAAGAACCTGCTGTATAAAAAAATAAATTAAATTAAAAAATGAAGAAAAAAGAAGGTGGACTTTCTTCTAGTCTTAGGTAGAGTCAAACCTTTTCAAATCTCATGTTTCAGACTCTTCTGATAGAGGATGATAAACTGTCCTTTTACACACGGGTAGTTCAAGTGCAGTCGCATGGTACAGAATAGTTAATACATAAAGTCTGAATTCAGAATCAGAGACTGAAGTGTTATCATTCCTTCATCACTCAATCTATCTCCTAAATCAGTGATTTAAAGTGTTAGATCACACAGGTTTCCGTGGTGGCGCAGTGGTTAAGAATCCGCCTGCCTATGCAGAAGACACGGGTTCGAGTCCTGGTCCACGAAGATCCCGCATGCCGCGGAGCAACTAAGTCTGTGCGCCACAACTACTGGGCCTGAGCTCTACAGCCTGCGAGCCACTACTACTGACCGTGAATATTTTTTCACATTGCTATGCTCGGTAGTCCTGCCCCCCCCCCCCCCCCCCCCCGCAAAAAAATAAAAATAAAAAAGAAAGAGTACTGATCAGTTCCATTTCTTAAGCTGGTAGGTTGTACAGAAATTTATCTATTTCCTTTAAGAACCAGGGCTCTTCCTCCTCCCCTTCCACCTCCCGGGCTACGGCCGGCGAAGATCTGAGCGCTGCTGTATTTTGTCCCAAAAGGCGACCCCTTCTCCTGCGGAGGTTGCGCGCGGCGGCGGCGGCCGCCATAGCGGTGGCGGCGACCGGCGCAGTGGAGCGGTGACAGCAGGCCTGGCCGCCCATCTGCCCCACCCTGTCGCCGGGGGCGGGGAAGAAGCACACACCTTTAAAAATGCACTTTTGGGTAGATATATAGTTTAAGATAAAGTAGGGCTAAGTACAGTCATCCCTTGGCCGGCGGGGGATTGGTTTCAGGACCCTTCACAGGTACCAAAATCCGAAGATACTCGAGACCCTTATATGCAATGACACAGTACAGAAGGCGCTCTTTATCTGCTGGTTCTGCAACCGCGGATACGGGGTGCTGACTGTAACTTTTTGGAGGCTTTTTAACTAGGAAGCGGCAGAACTGGGATTTGAACTTTGGTCTCTGGCTCCAAAGCTCAAAATCGTTCTACTCACTCCTCACGTGCCTGGGTTTAAGCCAGTGTTATTTTATTGTAGTCCTTGCACTTAATCACTTCTTTATATCTACCGAGATACTACAAAACAGATTTGTACAGTCTCCATTTCTACCCGAATCAGTGAAGCCTGTCAAGTTAATTGGTTGTGACACTCAGCTTCCAGAATGTGTAATTATCAGCTGTATTGAGTGGGAAGCTCAGATGACAGTTAATAGTACATGTAGACGGAAATCTGTGTGTTGCAGTAACTGAAGAACGAGCCAAGAATGTAACATTAATCAAAACGTCCATATAGTGTACCAGAAAGTTTCTATGTGGAAATGCAAGCCAGAGCGTTTCTATATCTATAAACATTCCTATTTATAATTCACAATTAATCTCGGTGCATCTTGTTCTCCTTTGAACCGCAGATATGGAAGACCAGTATATCCAACTGGGCACAGATGGAAAAATATCCCGATCCCAGCTTCACAGTGAACCAGTTTTTGTGCTTGACACCTGCAGCGGCTGATAGGTGAGTGTGGCTGATCAGTCAGCTAAGCAACTTTTCAAATATGAGCAGCCAAAGCTCTGGAAATAGCATCAGGCACTTGATAATGCGTCAGGAGTTCTTGTACCACATGCAGTGGGCGGAATTTTGCAGCCAGACAACTAGAGTTTGTGTTCTGGTTTTGCCACTTGAAAGTTATGTGCTCTTGAGCAAATGACTTCACCTGAGTCTGTATTCTCAGCGGTAAAAATTTGTAAAATAGCTCATAGTTTTAATCCTGGCTGCTTGTTAGAAGTTTTTTTTAAAAACCACCAATACAATGAATGGTTTCATCTGCCCTGGACCAATGACCAGTTTGGGGAGAAGATGAGAGTCCTGGGTATTGGCATTTTTGGAAAGCTCAATAAATTTTATAAAGTGGATCAGAACTTCTGCCTTATGGATGGCTGTGTGACTCCTGCCCTGGAAGAGAGGACCTTACAAAGTGTCTGTGTTGTTTCTCTCCTTTATGATGGGAAAGTGACATCCAGAGAGGTGAAGTGACTCAGCCAGTGTCCAAGCCAGTTAAGTAGCAGAACCAACGCTAGACCAAAGGTCTCCTAACCTGTAGCCTTATTATACTCATTAGAGAGACACTGAATCTTCAAGCTAAAAACACCAATGAAATAGTATACCTTCTCACTTTCAAAAATGTCTGGTTTGGGTGATAAATTATATGTTACTTATATGTTAAAACATGCATTATAGGCAAACAAGTAAAACATACTAAGTGCTTGTGTTTGTGCATATGTGTGTGTGTGTGTGTGTGTGTATTTGGGAAGCACTAGCAGTGAGAAATAGGACTTGAGAAGTTTTGAAGAGAACTGGTGTATATTTGTCAGCTTGGGCTGCCATAACAAAGTACCATAGATTGTGTAGCTTAAATAACAAGTATTTATTTCTAACAGTTCTGGAGGCCGGGAAGTCCAAGATCAAGGTGCAAACAGGTAGTTTCATTCTGAGGCCTCTTCTCTTGGCTTGTAGATGGGCATTGTCCTTCTTTGTGCTCATGTGACCTCTTTTTTTGTGGGAGTGTGGAGAGGGAGAGAAAGCAAGTTTTCTGGTGTCTCTTATAAGGGTAGTAATCCCATCGTGGATGCCTCACCCTCATGACCTCATCTAATTAGGTACTGATTCCGTCTTGCAGGCCCCACCTCATGACCTCATGCAACCCTAATTACCACCCAAAGGCCCCATCTGCAAATACCATTATGTTGGGAGTTAGGGCTTCAGTATATGAGTTTTGGAGGGGGCACAAACATTCAGTCCATAACAAACAGTATGTAAATCTTATTTTCAGAGTGGTTTGCTAGACCAAAAATTATGTTTATTATACTGGTCCATGGAATATTATAAAAAATCCTATGTTAGTGATTCTCAATCTTGGATGTAAATCAGAATAACCTGGGAGCTTTTATTTAGTACTAATCCTCAACACCTCTTCTCCCAGTAACTGAATCAGAATCTTGGAAGAGGGTTGGGGACCAGGATTGAGGGTTACAGCCAAGGTTGGGAACCACTGATCTCTGGGCAGCTGGGCCCTGGAGTGGAAGGAGGTAGTCAGTGACTTGTCACCTAGTGACAAGAAGGAAGTGAGACTCATATGCCATAAATGTCTGAATAGAAGGGGAGAAGTTTCTCCAAAATCATCCCTCATAAAAGAGGAAGGATTATGTTCCAGTCCTTACAAAGTTTCTCACGTTATTGGGCACTCTCTCATTTGCTGTGTTTTGTGCGATGTTGATTTTACATCTGTCTTAACGCTATGCAAATTCAGTGGCTTGGGATTGCTTTATATTTAGACATATATGATTTATATTATCACCAGAACTTGCTTTCTTTTCAGCACACTCCTTAACTGACGCACTCGCAGGTTATGTACTCGTCCACAGACTTCCAGGACCTTGAGCAAGTTACTTCTCCCCGGGCTTCAGTTCTCCTCTCGAAAAATGAGGGCATTGAGCAAAACTAGGGAACTGATAAAATTATAGAAGCCCCCAGTCGTAGTAACTCTAACTGTACCCTTTTATCTCTTCCACACACATGCCTCAGGCACACCATTTATATCATTTTATTTTTTCTTTATGTTTGCCATTGTTCACTGTGGAAGACTGTATTTTATTCAAACTACTTGCTGCCCCTCCTTGGGGGCAATTATACTTTCTCACCCTACTGAATTCAGGAGTGGATATGAGACCTTGCTTTAGCCAATGAAAGGTGGGCAGAAGTGACATGCATCATTTCTGAACAGAAACTTTTAAGAGCCAGCTTGTGTTTTTGCAACATCTCTTTTTTTCTTTGCCAGGAAATCATCAATAACCCAGATAGGAAAAGTGACACATGATTTATTGTCCAAACCAGGCATTTTTGAAAGTGAGAAGATGAACTCTTAAGAGTGAAAAGATATGCTATTAATAATTACTCTGGGACATAGACATAAGCTAGGACTGTGTTGGATAAACTGGAATGTGGAGTCCAGATAGAGGCTGCTTTGTCAGCTTGGTTTCTGGAGGGAAGATGGCAGGGAGCAGGGCCAGAGCCGGCCCATAATGGACACACATGAGAGAGAAATCGCCCTCTGTAAGTCACTAGGATTTCGGGGTCCATTGTTACACAGCTCAGCCAACGGGTAACAGAAGTTTAATCAATACAGTTGATTGATGCAGAAAACTCATTGAAAAGTGGCCTTCTGTTGGCCTGAGTAACTGGGTCATTCAAGTGACTGCTGAACACTAAAGACATGTTCAGAGGTTTCTGGTGTTACTGGCAGCTTCTTCCAATTTAAAACAAGGAAAGCTATCCCCTACTGTCTAAGTGGGCCTTGTTATTATTTCCTGGACAGACCAAATTTGAGAGTACCTGCATCACCCAAAATATCATTCCCAGGGATTTCTTTTGTAAACATTGATGTTGATTCATTTGACCAGTTTACTCTGGCCAGAGCTGATAGAATCAGGGTAGAGACTCAAGTGTGAGCTATCTGCAGGCTGGCCAGCAGCCTACTTAGTGGCATTGTGTAAATGCTTTGCTAATCAGACAAGATGTTACCGCTGGAGTGTTCAGATCCTCCCTGGAAAATATCTGACCTAGATACATGAGGAGATAATGTAATGAGTTTGCAGAAGTTGAAAGTCACACAGAAAAAGGGGCAAAGGATATAATTGAGCCATGCTAACACTGGTTAATAGAGCATGGTTTAGCAAACTTGGGCTGCTGAAAATACAAGCAATTTACTTGACTACTAGAGATGTTGGTAAGTGAAATCTATGCATATCCTGATCTTGCTGAGGCCGTCATGGTGGTTCTTCCTGGGTTCCCATGAAACTTGACTTCCCTTCTTCCTTGCTCTCCCTAATGCTGGTAGCACAGATAAGATCCTCGTCAGTCTTCCTTCTATGCGTCCTTTCAGTGCCATCCCTTCCCCTTTCCAAAATATGAACCAGTATGTCCCTGTTCTTGAAACCACAAAATGTTCTAACACAGGCCAGAAAGGACAACAAAGGCTAATTACAAATATCGTAATTGACAGAACCACACATGTAAAGTTAAAATTCCTGTCTATTTTGAGAGTGGAGCTTCTGGGTCCAGCTCGGCAAGAACCTTGCACCATTTGCCTTCCCCTAAATGAAACTGCTTTGCATTGGAATGGACTTTTACTGAATTTTGTTTTGTTTTGTTTTGAGGGGTTGGCTCAAATCTCCTCATAAAAAAAGTATTTCCTCTTACTTCATGTGGTTTGTCCCACATCCAGAGAGTATCCTTTTATATTGTTTCTGAGCCAATATTTCTTTTTCTTATATCTTTAAAGCTGTTGCTTAGAAATGCTGTGGCTCTTTCCTCCTGGCCTCAGTTAGGAAAGGGAATCTTGTACCCTAGAACTTCATTAGCATGTGAATTAACTCTTGCAGCACACAGAGACTTAGGTCATTGGTTAGCTTGCTGATCTCTTTCAATCCCTATAGTATGTTAGAATAGGAAGTGATGTCAGAGATCCTTGGGTTTAAGAGTACTGAGGAGTAAAATTACACCTTTATAGCCACATGGCTAGTGAACGGCATAGATGGAGTAACTCTCAGGTGTACGGATTATTAATGCAGTGCTCTTTCTCCAAATCAGATTCTTACTCTCCTTTGCAACTTTTACATTTGTTTAATTCATTCATTCGTGCTATATATACTTTCCTTCAGATACCTTTTCTAATCTTCATAAAAGCTATATATGCCAGGTGGAGTGCCAAGCACTGGGGTTACAAAGATAAAGATAACACAACTTTTACTCCTGAGGAATGGCAGGAATTGAAAAATAGATATCACAATTCAACGTATCAAGTGCTTTGGGAACTCAGAGTAGAAATCAACCAATTGGGCTGCTGGGAGTGGGAAAAAAGAGCTTTTGTAGAGGAGTTTACATTTAGCAGTATTTTGAAGAATGTGTAAGAGATTGACAGATGGGGTAGGATTGGGAAGAGGACGGAAGAGCAGCTTGTACAAAGGATCATGAAAGGAATGGTGCTGATGTCAGGTTGGCAGAAGTATAGACTGTGATAAGAGAAGTGAGCTAGATGCGCTTGGAAAAGAAGGTCAAGAGAGTGTCAGGCCTGACCTGTCATTTAAGGAGTTTGGAGTTTATTCTACAGGAAATATAGATGAGAGATCCCTAAACAAGGAGAAAGGAGAGGTAGAAACAGAGGGACCGGTTGGAAAGATGGTACATACAATTATAAGGTAAAAAGTTCCAGCTCTCCCAAACTACCAGTGGTAGGTAAGGTTTGAGGCAGGGGGCTAAACTCAATCAACCTTGAAACAATGTATTATGGGTTGAAGGGGAGAAGAGGATGAAAGATAACTGAGGATATGAATTTTGGGGACCTGTGTGGATGATGTCAGCACACTGTGAAAACAAAAGGAGTGGAAAGAGCAACGAAGTTTGGGGCAGAAATGATCGGAGGTTTAGATCTGTCCTAAAGGAGGTGATGCTGAAGTGGTAGTTACAATTATTTGGTTCTCATTTGCTGAAAAGGATCAAACTAAGATCTGGATTGAAGGAAGCAGAAATTAACATTTTAGTTTTGATTCTAAATTTAAAAGGAGAGAAATAAAGATACTTGAGTGTTCTTCCAAATTTCCCAGGTTAGGTCACATAAAAAGGAAGGAGAAAAGGAATTTAGGGCAGTTTGTACAGTGGCTAAGCATAGGAAAGGACCTTAGCTTAAAAACTGCATGGTCTTTAAGTTAATCACCTCTCTGCAGTACATTCCAGGACTGTGATGGGGATTAGTAGAGACATCAGAAAGGAAAGTGTCCTAGACAACATAGGCTCTGCTCCATTGTGGTAACGAACAAAACTCCCCAAATTGCAGTGGTTTAAGATAACCAATGTTTTCTTTCACTAATAACTTTATGAAAAAGATAGATCATCTTCATTTTGTGGATAAAGAAACAGACTTGTTCAAGAGCATACAAGAGGGAGAGCTCTGAGCTCTCTCATACTCCAAAGGCTGGGTATTCTCTTTCCATTCCATTGTGCAGAAATGCCTCTCACAAGGAGGACACCCCCAGTCCCAGACTATGTGCTCCTGGCCAGAATGGAGCTCTGAAGCTGAAATATCTACACTATTTTCTTTGTGTTTCCTAACTGTGAAGTTCTTCCCTGGGCAGAGAGGGAGGAGAGAATTTATCTCCCACCTCCTCTGTCTCATTGCTTCCCAGGGAGGCCAGTGTCCACAGAGTTGACAGGGTAAGTTGACATATTTGGGTTTAAATCCTGATTCTAGCTGCTTGTCAGCTGTGTGGACCTAGATAAGATACTTAACATCTCTGTATCTCACTTTCCTTGGCCTCTGTAATGGGAGTACTAATGGTATTTATTTCAAATGTTTATTGTGAGGATTAAATGAAATAATACCCCTAGAGGCCTTAGCACATTGCTTAATGTATAGTAAATAATCTGTTCATATTTGCCACTATTATGATGACTGTTTTAGAAACTCTTGACCTCTTGCTTTCCATTTCTGTACATGATGATTTCCACAAACCATTGACCAGAGAAAGCTGAATTGCAGACAGTTCAGCTTATATTTATAAGTTTTTTTTTGGAAAAAGGTGGTCTTGTGGGTATGGAGTATGAAAATGTTCTGTGTGGACGGGTGAATTCCAATCATACTTATAAGTTTATTCTAAAGTCACAGAGTTGGTTATATGGAATCCATGAGTCTTAATTAGAGGTATGAAGAAGGATGTGGATTTTTTTTGTGTGTATTTTTTATGGAGGTATAAAGTACATTTCGTAAACTGAACAAATCTTAAGTTACAACTTGATTAGCTTTTACCTAAAGTGAAAGTGTTTGTGTAACACTCAAGTGATACTCCTGATAAAAACAGAGAATGTTGCCCATACCACAGAATATCCCCATGCATCTCCTGGTCAGCCCCTTCCTCCACCAAAGGTAACCACTCTGTTGGCTCCTGTTGCCCTAGATTCGTTTTTCCCCTCTTTGAACTTTATAAAAAAGGAATCATGGAACATGTATTTTTGATCACTATTATGCTTGTGAAGTTCATCCATGCCATTGTGTATAGCAGTAGTTTATTCCTTTTTATTGTTGTTTGATATTCTATCATATGAATCTACCACCATGATTTTATTTTCCAATGTTTATGAGCTTTTGCATTGTTTTCTCATTTTTGGCTACTACGATGACTGCTTTGAATATTCTTAAATATACCCTTTTCTCTTATGTGGACACATTCCTTTCTATTAGGAATATACCCCGGAGAGGAATTGCTGGGTCATAGAATATGTGTGTCTATTCAGGTTTAGTAGATAGCATCGATTAGTTTCTAAAGTAGTGACAATTTTCACTCCCACCAGTGAGATAGGAGAGATCCAGTTCCCTATACTCTGTAACACTGATCCATCCCATTGTTACTGTTAAATTTTAGCCATTTTAATGGGTATGTAGAACTTTTTGACTGTGGTTTGAATCAGCAGTTCTCTAATGCCTTGTGATGTTGAGCATCTTTTCATGTGCTTAATTGGAATTTAGATTTCCTCGTTTGTGAACTATCAAAGTTTTTTACCTATTTAAAAAACTTGGGTTGTCCTTTCCCATTAATATAAAGTAGATTTCAAAAAAAAATCTGAATTTAAGTTCTTTGTCAGATTTATATAATGCAAATATATTTTTGTAGGTTTTTCACTGTCTTAGTGATATCTTTTGATGAACAGAAGTTCTTAATTTTACTAAAGTTCAATTTTCAATATTTCCCTTGTGATAGTGTTCAGTTGTCCTGTTTTGTATGCTGGATATTAGACACTTGTGAAACAGCTATGGCTGCTGATGGGTGATTGGAATAAAAGGGAAGAGGTGAAAATGTTTGATTAAACTGATGGGAGTGAGGATATACTTTTGAAGCCAGAGGGGAAGAACATCACAAAGACCAGAGGTGTCACGATTTGGGGTCAGGGAGATACAGCAGAGCAGGACAACCTTGAAGAGACTTGTAGAGGTCCCACATGGGCAAGGATATGATTACTCCTTTATTTTGCCAAAGAGAGACATTTTCTAAGACTTTAACTTCAAGACAAGACCCTGGATAGAGTCCAGAGTTATGGTTTGATTTTTCTCTTTATTTTTATACTTGTGCCCAATCTATGGCAAGGTGGTACAGTGCTGATTCAAAGCTTCTGAAGTCTGAGAGGTTGCATGTGGTGTAAAACCAAACCTAAATTGCTTTCAGGATCCAGTGAATTAGCGGAGGTCATGTTTTCATGCATTATATGCTTAGTAAATGCCTCTTCCTTTCCTTGTACATAATTATATTAACTTAAGTAATAGCATGGGGGTGATTTAGTATTGTGATTGGGCGAAAGCCAAAATAAGGTTTTTGTTTTTTGCTTTTGTGCGTGTGTGTGTGTTCTTCTTATTTGTTTAAAGCATGGACCATAGTTTCCCTTTTATTTAAAAAAAGAATCTCACATTTATTTAATTAGTATTACTAATTTTACATGTGTCACCTAGGTGCTTTCACATAGGTTATCTCATTTAATCTCCACAATAAAGGGTGTGTTATTGTCACTATTTTACAAATGGGAAAGTAGAGGCTAAGAGAGATGAAATTATTTGCCCAAGAACCCTAGACTAGTAAGATATTTAAGAATTCAGATTTAAGCTATATTTTTGTAATGAAAGTCCCTGTCACAGTTTTGAATTTTAGGATTAAGAATTATTCACTTTAAGGGAGGGTGGGAGAGAGACGCAAGAGGGAGAGAATGTGGGGATATACGTATACATATAGCGGATTCACTTTGTTATACAGCAGAAACGAACACAACATTGTAAAGCAATTATACTCCAATAAAGATGTTAAAAAAAGAATTATTCACTAAAGTAGGCCTCTATTTTATTTTTATTTATGAATAACAACTTATATTTTCAATTATTTGAATAGTCTAGTACCATTAATACATTATTTTTGTATTTCATAGGCAATACAAGCATGAATGTGAAATAGAGCTTCACTGTGTAAAATATAGCAAGAATAACTTTTAAACATATGCTGAACTCAATGGTAACCATATATTCATGGATAGGTAACTTTTTAGGAAGACGTATCATGATAATAGGGGAAATTCTGGAAAGGTTCTTATACCTTGCTTGGAACATCAACTCAATAGGGAGAAATGTAATACACTAGTAGGTCAAGTATCGTTTTATAATTACAGGGACACATATAGTCCCAATGGTCCCAGGGCTGACTTTTCCCTAAAAAAAAGTAGTTGGGCTGGATTTTGGTTGTCAACTTTGCACTGCTGTCACTCACTTCTAAGGTTTTCTCTGCATTCAAGCAGCATATTTGAGCAAGATTTCTTTACAAGATGGTTATAAGTTAGGATTTTCCAATGATAGGTATTTGAACAATACTTGGAAGGTACAGAGAAAGAAAGGCTGTTATTCTCAGGAGATTATTGAAACTTCGCACTCATGATGGTGTCTCAGACATCTGTTTCAGCTCCTATTTTGTGGCTTGGATGACCAGAAATGGTGGCTTTTCAGACTCCTCTGCAAGCTACCATTTTACTCTTTGGTGGCCAGATGTGGAGGCATCTCCGATTTTCCCATGAGCTTCCACTTCAAGGACACTGTAGGCAAACACAATAGTTTTCTGATTTCCCTGGGCCCTAGCATCTCTACTCGTGCTTGTACATTAGTAACTCTATGTCCACTATTTTGAACAAGCCTCTATTTTAACGCACCGCATTTGAAAGCACTCAACTAAGAGGTTGAGTCCTCAGCTAAAATTCTCAGTTGCTGACTTATGGTGATTTAATTAAGCTATTCCGCCTCTGTACCTCATTTTCCTTAATTGTTAAATGGGATTCAATAATGCCTACCTTAAAAAGTAGTTCTACAGGGAGACCTTCAAGATGGCAGATGAGTAAGATGTGGAGATCACCTACCTTCCCACAAATACGTCAAAAATACATCTACATGTGGAACAACTCCTACAGGACACCTACTGAATGCTGGCAGAAGACCTCAGACTTCCCAAAAGATATATATATATATATATATATATATATATATATATATATATTTTTTTTT
>NW_006778543.1:275575-298161 GCF_000442215.2 Lipotes vexillifer | reverse complement strand
CTTTTTCTCTTTTTGTGAGTGTGTGTGTGTATGCTTCTTTGTGTGATTTTGTCTGTATAGCTTTGCTTTTACCATTTGTCCTAGGGTTCTGTCTGTCCATTTTTTTTTTTTTTTTAAGTATAGTTTTTAGCGCTTATTATCATTGGTGGATTTGATTTTTGGTTTGGTTGCACTCTTCTTTTTTTTATTACTTTTTAATTTTTAATAATTTTTATTTTAATAACTTTCTTTTTCGCTTATTTTTTTCTTTCTTTTTTTCTCCCTTTTCTTCTGAGCCGTGTGGCTGATGGGTCTGGGTGCTCCGGCCAGGTGTCAGGCCTGGGCCTCTGAGGTGGGAAAGCTGAGTTCAGGACATTGGTCCACAAGAGACCTCCCAGCTCCATGTATTATCAAATGGCGAAAGCTCACTCAGAGATCCCCATCTGAAGCTAAGACCCAGCTCCACTCAACAACCAGCAAGCTACAGTGCTGGACACCCCATGCCAAACAACTAGCGACAGGAACACAACCCCACCCATCAGCAGAGAGGCTACCTAAAATCTCAATAAGGTCACAGACACCCCAAAACACACTACCAGACGTGGTCCTGCCCACCAGAAAGACAAGATCCAGCCTCATCCACCAGAACACAGGCACTAGTCCCCTCCACCAGGAAGCCTACACAACCCACTAAACCAACCTAAGCCACTGGGGGCAGACACCAAAAATAACAGGAACTATGAACCTGCAGGCTGTGAAAAGCAGACCCCAAACACAGTAAGTTAAGCAAAATGGGAAGACAGAGAAACACACAGCAGATGAAGGAGCAAGGTAAAAACCACCAGACCAAACAAATGAAGAGGAAATAAGCAGTCTACCTGAAAAAGAATTATGAGAGTAAAGATGATCCAAAATCTTGGAAATAGAATGGAGAAAATACAAGAAACGTTTAACAAGGACCTAGAAGAACTGAAGAGCAAACAAACAATGATGAACAACACAATAAATGAAATTTAAAATTCTTTAGAAGGAATCAATAGTGGAATAGCTGAGGCAGAAGAACGGATAAGTGATCTAGAAGAGAAAATAGTGGAAATAACTACTGCAGAGCAGAAAAAAGAAAAAAGAATGAAAAGAATTGAGGACAGTCTCAGAGACCTCTGGGACAAAATTAAATGCACTAACATTTGAATTACAGGGGTCCCAGAAGAAGAGAAAAAGAAAGGGACTCAGAAAATATTTGAAGAGATTATAGTTAAAAACTTCCCTAATACGGGAAAGGAAATAGTCAATCAAGTCCAGGAAGCATAGAGAGTCTCATACAGGATAAATCTAAGGGGAAACACATCAAGACACATATTAAGCAAACTATCAAAAATTAAGTACAAAGAAAAAAATATTAAAAGCAGCAAGGGAAAAACAACAAATAACATACAAGGGAATGGCCATAAGTTTAACAGCTGATCTTTCAGCAGAAACTCTGCAAGCCAGAAAGGAGTGGCAGGACATATTTAAAGTGATGAAAGGGAAAAACCTACAACCAAGATTACTCTACCCAGCAAGGACCTCATTCAGATTTGACAGAGAAATTAAAACGTTTACAGACAAGCAAAAGCTAAGAGAATTCAGCACCACCAAACCAGCTTTACAACAAATGCTAAAGGAACTTCTCTAGGCAGGAAACACAAGAGAAGGAAAAGACCTACAATAACAAACCCAAAACAATTAAGAAAATGGTAATAGGAATGTACATATTGATAATTACCTTAAATGTAAATGAATTAAATGCTCCAACAAAAGACATAGACTGGCTGAATGGATACAGAAACAAGACCCATATATATGCTGTCTACTGGAGACCCATTTCAGACCTAGGGACACATACAGACTGAAAGTAAGGGGATGGAAAAAGATATTCCATGCAAATGGAAATCAAAAGAAAGCTGGAGTAGCAATTCTCATATCAGACAAAATATTCTTTAAAGTAAAGACTATTACAAGGGACAAAGAAGGACACTACATAATGATCAAGGGATCAATCCAAGAAGAAGAAATAACAATTGTAAATATTTACGCACCCAACATAGGAGTACCTCAATACATAAGGCAAATGCTAACAGCCATAAAAGGGGAAATCACAGTAACACAATAATATTAGGGGACTTTAACATCCCACTTTCACCAATGGACAGGTCAACCTAAATGAAAATAAATAAGGAAACACAAGCTTTAAATGATACATGAAACAAGATGGACTTAATTGATATTTATAGGACATCTCTTCCAAAAACAACAGAATAAGTTTTCAAGTGCTTGTGGAACAATCTCCAGGATAGATCATATCTTGGGTCACAAATCAAGCCTTGGTAAATTTAAGAAAATTGACATACCAAGTATCTTTTCCAACCACAATGCTATGAGACTAGATACCAATTACAGGAAAAAAACTGTAAAAAAATACAAACAGTTGGAAGCTAAACAACACACTACTAAATAACCAAGAGATCACTGAAGAAATCAAAGAGGAAATAAAAAAAAGGACACAGAAACAAATGACAGTGAAAACACAATGACCCAAAACCTGTGGGATGCAGCAAAAGCAGTTCTAAGAGGGAACTTTATAGCAGTACAATCCTACCTCAAGAAACAAGAAACTCAAATAAACAACCTAAACTTGCACCTAAAGCAATTAGAGTTAGAAGAATGAAAAAAAAAAAACCCAAAGTTAGCAGAAGGAAAGAAATCATAAAGATCAGATCAGAAATAAATGAAAAAGAAATGAAGGAAACGATAGCAAAGATCAGTAAAACTAAAAGCTGGTTCTTTGAGAAGGTAAACAAAATTGATAAACCATTAGCCAGACTCATCAAGAAAAAAAGGGAGAAGACTCAAATCCGTAGAATTAGAAATGAACAAGGAGAAATAACAACTGACACTGCAGAAATACAAAGGATCATGAGAGATTACTACAAGCAGCTGTATGCCAATAAAATGGAAAACCTGGAAGAAATGGACAAATTCTTAGAAAAGCATAACTTTCCGAGGCTTAACCAGGAAGTAGTAGAAAATATAAACAGACCAATCACAAGCAGTGAAATTGAGACTGTGATTAAAAATCTTCCAACAAACAAAAGCCCAGGACCAGATGGCTTCACAGGCGAATTCTATCGAACATTTAGAGAAGAGCTAACACCTATCCTTCTCACACTCTTCCAAAATATAGCAGAGGGAGGAACACTCCCCAACTCATTCTACGAGGCCACCATCACCCTGATACCAAAACCAGACAAAGATGTAACAAAGAAAGAAAACTACAGGCCAGTTTCACTGATGAACATAGATGCAAAAATCCTCAACAAAATACTAGCAAACGGAATCCAACAGCACATTAAAAGGATCATATACCATGATCAAGTGGGGTTTATCCCAGGAATGCAAGGATTCTTCAATATACGCAGATCAATCAGTGTAATAAACCATATTAACAAATTGAAGGATAAAAACCATATGATCACCTCAATAGATGCAGAAAAAGCTTTTGACAAAATTCAACACCCATTTATGATAAAAACCCTCCAGAAAGTAGGCATAGAGGGAACGTACCTCAACATAATACAGGACATATATGACGAACCCACAGCCAACATCGTTCTCAATGGTGAAAAACGGAAACCATTTCCTCTAAGATCAGGAACAAGACAAGGTTGTCCGGTCTTACCACTGTTATTCAACATAGTTTTGGAAGTTTTAGCCACAGCAGTCAGAGAAGAAAAAGAAATAAAAGGAATCCAAATTGGGAAAGAGGAAGTAAAAGTGTCACTGTTTGCAGATGACATGATACTATACATAGAGAATCCTAAAGATCCTACCAGAAATCTCCTAGAGCTAATCAATGAACTTGGTAAAGTAGCAGGATACAAAATTAATGCACAGAAATCTCTTGCATTCCTGTACACTAATGATGAAAAATCTGAAAGAGAAATTAAGGAAACACTCCCATTACCATTGCAACAAAGAGAATAAAATACCTAGGAATAAGCCTACCTAAGGAGACAAAAGACCTGTATGTAGAAAACTATAAGACACTGATGAAGGAAATTAAAGATGATACAAACAGATGGAGAGATATACCATACTCTCGGATTGGAAGAATCAACATTGTGAAACTGACTATACTACCCAAAGCAATCTACAGATTCAGTGCAATCTCTATCAAACTACCAGTGGCATTTTTCACAGAACTAGAGCAAAAATTTCACAATTTGTTTGGAAACACAAAAGACCCCAAATAGCCAAAGCTATCTTGATAAAGAAAAATGGAGCTGGAGCAATCAGGCTCCCTAACATCAGACAATACTACAAAGCTACAGTAATCAAGACAGTATGGTACTGGCACAAAAACAGAAATATAGATCAATGGAACAGGATAGAAAGCCCAAAGATAAACTCACACACATATGGTCACCTTATTTTTGATAAAGGAGGCAAGAATATACAGTGGAGAAAAGACAGCCTCTTCAATAAGTGGTGCTGGGAAAACTGGACAGCTACGTGTAAAAGAGTGAAATTAGAACACTCCCTAGCACCATACACAAAAATAAACTCAAAATGGATTAAAGACCTAAATGTAAGTCCAGACAGTATGAAACTTTTAGAGGAAAACATAGCAAGAACACTCTTGGACATAAATCACAGCAAGATCCTTTTTGACCCACCTCCTGGAGAAAGGGAAATAAAAACAAAAATAAACAAATGGGACCTAATGAAACTTCGAAGCTTTTGCACAGCAAAGGAAATCATAAAGAAAACGAAAAGAGAACCCTCAGAATGGAAGAAAATATTTTCAAATTAAGCAGCTGATAAAGGATTTATCTCCAAAATTTTCAAGCAGCTCATGCAACTCAGTATCAATAAAACAAACAACCCAATCCCAAAATGAGCAGACCTAAATAGACGTTTCTTCAAAGAAGATATACAGATGGCCAACAAACACATGAAAGGATGCTCAATGTCACTAATCATTAGAGAAATGCAAATCAAAACTACAATGAGGTATCTCCTCATACCAGTCAGAATGGCCATCATCAAAAAATCTACAAACAGTAAAGGGAACCCTCTTGCACTGTTTGTGGGAATGTAAATTGATACAGCCACTATGGAGAACAGTATGGACGTTCCTTAAAAGTCTGAAAAGAGAACTGCCATATGACTTAGCAATCCCACTACTGGGCACATACCCGGAGAAAACCATAATTCAAAAAGAGTCGTGTACCACAATGTTCATTGCAGCTCTGTTTCCAAGAGCCAGGATATGGAAGCAACCTAAGTGTCTATCGACTGATGAATGGATAAAGAAGATGTGGCACGTATATACAATGGAATATTACTCAGCCATAAAAAGAAACGAAATTGAGTTATTTGTAATGAGGTGGATCGACCTAGAGACTGTCATAAAGAGTGAAGTAAGCCAGAAAGAGAAAAATAAATACCGTATCCTAACACATATATATGGAATCTAAAAAAACAAAAATGGTTCTGAAGAACCTAGGGGCAGGACAGGAATAAAGATGCAGATGTAGAGAATGGACTTGAGGACACAGGGAGGGGGAATGGTAAGCTGGGACGAAGTGAGAGAGTGGCATGGACTTATATACACTACCAAATGTAAAATAGATAGCTAGTGGGAAGCAACTGCATAGCACAGGGAGATCAGCCCCGTGCTTTGTGACCACCTAGAGGGGTGGGATAGGGAGGGTGGGAGGGAGACGCAAGAGGGAGGGGATATGGGGATATATGTATACATATAGCTGATTCACTTTGTTATACAGCAGAAATGAACGCACCATTGTAAAGCAATTACATCCCAGTAAAGATGTAAGAAAAAAAAAAAAAGGCTACTGCTTAGGAAAAAAAAATTGTATCAAGATGGTAATTGTCTATGTTCAAGAAGAAGCTACTTAATAAAGTACAGTAAAAACAAACAAACAAAAAAGTTGTTCCACATTTCTTTATTCTTTCATTTCTTTTTCATGCACATATGCATTCATTCAGTCACCCAGAACTAAAGGATGAATGATGTCCTTTCACAGCATTGCCATCAAATTACAACTTGGTCAAACTCCTTAATGTAATGCTTAATGACTGTTTGTGGTCTAACAGGTTTAGGGTCACATTCAACATGCTTTTCCATATTTTCAGCTTCTGCCATTCATATCCTTTTTTCTAGTGTGTATTTTTTTAAAACCCAGTGTTCCTTGTTCTGTGTTTTATTTAGATAAGTTGTATTTAGAGAATTAGTCCTCTTTAACTCTCAGTCTATATCATGTGGGCAGAGTTGACCCTATCCTTGGACTCCAGCCATAAGTACATGGCTCAATCCTGACCAGTCAGAGCAATGGCTGCATGATCTTGGCCACAGTGATTGGTTCAGGGATGGGCAAATGACACAAGCGGGGACAATAAGAGGAAATCCACAGACTAATGAGCTAGAATTATTGGAAAAGAGGTTTCTTTACTCACCAGGCTTGCTAAGTTAATAGAATATAAGTTTGAAGCTGCTTGAAACCCATTTTGCTAGCTCCAAATGGAAACCTATCTGAGAATGCAGCCAAATACAGAGGAATGCTGAAGCAAGGCTGGAGAGACAAGCAATATCTTAATGATATTTTTTGAGGTGTTGGGTCCAGTGATTCTTAAAGTTGGGCACATCTCTTAAATATATCACTTACAAGAGGTGATCATTGTTTCAGCCAGAAAGCTTTCTGTTACTTGAAACTGAATAAGTTAAAACCGGTGGGCTTATCTTCATGAACACTGAGATGTCCCATTTCTTCTCATTTCAAGGTCTTTGTTTTTTTTACCATAACATTTAGGAACTCAGTGTCCACTGATGTCACTATGCTGTGCCCCCTGTTATGATTACTACTGGCTCTATTGGTGGAAAAACTCTACCTGAATGATTATCAGCAAAACATGTATTTATTACGCATGTCCCTGACTGAAGTTGGTGAGAGGCATGTTTATAAAATTAGACTTAAAATGAGCAAGACTTACCCAATCTATAACTTGATTTAGCCAATTTCAAATCCTTGCTCAATTGCCTATTTAATGTTCAAATCCTTGAAAATAAAAGCTGTCAACTGTTGGGCACCATGTACAATCTGTTGTGCAATCTGTTGTCCTGCAATGGCACTTCTTACCTTTCAGTTTGTAACTGGATATTTAAAATGCAGTCAGAGTCTCAGTTCATCTGTTCATTTATTCAACATTCGCTAAATGCCAAGTTGGTACACTGGGGACACATAGTGATAACACATAGTGCTTGCCCATATGGGGCTAACGTTCTGGTCATAGCCTCTTGCTTTCAGAGTCTCATGCAGCAGGTGTATCTCTCTGTGTGTATGTGTGTTGCAATGTCAAAATTTATATTTTTGGCAGGGATTGGCAGGACATTGGCAGTTGGCAGGACAATGTCATTGGCATTGGCATTCATTTAAATAATCACAGTCATCTTAAAACTCCAGGACTTTGGTCAGTGAAAGGGCTGCAGAATAGATACTGAGACTCTCTTTGTTGTTGCAGTAGCTTTGTCACCAGGATCTCTGTCTCTGCCTTTCATAGAGGGAGTATTGCCTAGTTCTTAAGAATGCAGGCTTCCATAACAGGCTGGATTCAGCTCTCAGATCCACTACTGTGTATACCTAGGCAAATTTACCTAACCCTGGTAACTCTCAGCTTTTGCCTTTGCAGAACGAGGTAACATGTCTACTTATTTGGGTAGCTGTAAGGATTAAGTGAGGTAATGCATCTAAGCACTTTGCACTGTGTCTGGTAATAGTCAATCCCAGCTAAATGACAGCTATTGCCTTATTCCTACCATTCTTATTATTTGACTAGGAAGGTACTAGTCTGCTTGTCCTTCAAGAACCAGCTTAAATGCTCTGTCATTTTTAAGGAAGTTAGTTGTATAATTCTTCATCATTCATTCTGGTCTTACCTTTATTATAGTGGGTATAATGATTTTTCCATAAATTTTTCTGTTTTCTTCACAAAACAGGTACAATGTCTTTGTTATCACTTTAACACCAATACTTGAAATTGTGTATAACTTATGGTAGACATTCATTTAATTTTAAATATAATGGACACTTAATTTACTTTGAAAGGATGGCTGTGACTCTGTTGTGCATGGACTTGTGTGGGTCAAGGGCAGAAGCAGGAGACAAGTTAGATTATTGCACAGATCCAAGGAGAATCCAAGCTGGTGGTGGAGGTAGAAAAAACTGGTTGTGTTCTGGATATGCTTTGGAACTGGAGCTACATATTTGGAAGAAGAAGAATGAGAATAACAAAAAAATAAAAATAAGAATAGTAAGACATTAAAGAAAAAACCTTCCTGTTCCGGGATGACTGATTCAAAGAATGAGTTTTGTTTGATGGTAAATTGATATGGCCTGTAGATGGCTCCATTTTCCTAAAGAAACTTCAGGATTCTTTCTGTGTGTTCTAGAAAATCTCAGTGCTGCTGCATGTTTGGTTTTCCCAGACTGATATTATGGCTTCACTGTAAATTAATAAGCAGTTTTGACTTCCTTTGTTCAGATAGAATTATGTATATTGGCTCACATATTTAACATAAATTCTTCATTAAATAGTGGTTCACTATTTAAGAACCACTAAGAAACTTGAGAAGCCAGGGAAACCTTGTGTAGGTTGCTTACTTTAATGGGTTTCAAAATGTTTTCATTTACTCATTCATTCACTTATTTATTGAATGACTTCTGTGTCATTCCAGGCACAATGTTAGAGGCAGTGAAAAATATTACTATGAATAAAAATGTATTTTCTGTCCATCTATTATGCCTTCAATAAAAGCACCAAGATACATGTTTTTAGGTAACATTTATTAAACATACACCATGTGTAAGGCACATTATCTTACCACTTTAAATGCATCCTTTCATTGAAATCTTCAAAACAACCCTATGAGGTAAATGTTGTCCACATTTTACAGATGAAAAAACTGAGGAACAGAGAGATTAAGTAACGGTGAAGTTCGAAATCTTCAAAACAACCCTATGAGGTAAATGTTGTCCACATTTTACAGATGAAAAAACTGAGGAACAGAGAGATTAAGTAACCTGGTGAAGTTCAACCTGGGAACTTTATTGTGGAAACCAGTCCTGATTTACCTGCCTCTGAGTCATTCTCTCTAAGGTTGTACAGACCTGCTAAGTCTGAGCAGCAGGGATAGCTCCTCTGATCAATCCTCACAGAAGCCTGACTCCCTTCTGTCCTTCTTTATTCCTTTGCATTCACCTCAAGTCCTACTTCTTTTGTAAAACTATTCCAGATTACGTGAGTTTTTCGCCCTTCTCTGAGCTCTTCTGAGCTACTACTGTACAGATGCAGAAGAGTCTCTTTATTTGTGGTACGTGTGTCTAACAGAACAATGGAGAATGAGTCTAATCATTGAAACTTCCAAGTGGCAGATGGGCTTTTCTGTAATTTGGGAAAGTGTCCTCTTGGAAGACGAAAGGGAGGCCTCGGTGTAGAGGGAACTCTTCCTAATGAGCTGACAGCTTCAGGGTGTCAAACTAAAAATCAGCTCAGGAGAAGGTTCCTACTAGTCATTTGCATTGCTTCTCTCTGTGGTTTTTACTCCTTTTTCCTCTCTTGGCTCCTATTCTGACCTAATGAGTAATGGTAATAGAGACTGCTGATGCTCCATCACTATGCATCCCTCTTCTTCTTTAGTAATAGAACACCACAGTTTTAGCTAGACACATGGCTACACAAGTAGCATTCTACCTATTCCCACTATCCTTGCAACCCCATGTGGCCATGTGAGTAAGTCCAGTCCAATGTGATGAACATAGAAAGTATATATTTCTGTGCTTATCATTAATATGAATGTGTCTATGCTGCCTTTACCCATTTCCTTCTTTCTGTCACTTGGGAGGTGATGAGAAGTGGAATGGTCACTTTTAGACCTAGAGTTGAAAGTTGTATGTCGAAAATGTCAAAGCTGCCTGACTGAAGGACTGGACTGCTATGTAAGAGACAAATGAACTTGACTCTTGCTCAGGCACTGTATTTTGGGTCTCACGTAATTGAGTTTGTTTTCTACAGTGAATATAGAAATCGATACTTAAAACTGGGCCACTGTCCTGACATTTAGCTTAACGTTTGGTCTTAAGGAGTGGGGCACACACGGTAAGCTAGAAAGCTGGTGATCTGTTTTATGCTTCAGTAAAACGTTTGATAAAATTCTCATCTGCAATACCTTGGAAGGCAGACCATATGCCAACAGAGTCTTTAGCTAGCTAAATTTGTTGGAAAAATTACACTGTTGTTGTGTGCTGGCTTCTTTTTGCTACATTTAGCAAAGTTCTATAAGAGAGAGTTGAAGTTGGGCTAGTTATTAGGGGTTGTGCTGATGAAACCAGTTTTACAGGGGTGGGCCTCAAGCCTTTAACACTTCCCTACCATTACATGTTATTCAGAAACTGGCAGACAACCCAGTGCCAAAGATCAGATAAACAGTATTGACTACCCACCTAAACCCACTGTTTCAAATCATCTCAAGGTAGAAACAATTATATTGAGAGGAAGAGAGATGGGAGGGAAACTTCTGGCTGTGGTTACTTACACAGGAACTAACTGGAAACAAATAGGTCAAATGTCTACAAAGATTATGAGGGGATATTACTACCAAAGAAACCAGAGTCTGGTCTGAAAAAGCCTGTGATTCTTTGATGAAGAGGCTCCCAAACACACACAATCTGTGGGTGGGATTGGGGCTACTGTAGAAATAGAAGTTCTTATAATGTATGCCATTTAAAATTTATAAATCTAGCTAACAAAAATATTAAATAGTGCTTTTTCTATTCTCTTACCTTGCAAAACATATCTTCATAATGACCTGGATATCCAAGTCAGAACTTAGAACCTGAAACTCACTTGGAGCTTCACTGCAACAGTGCATGGATAGCCACCCCATGGACCACAATACGTTCCCCACTCTTCCAAGTCTTAGTTCTATCCTGCATCACAGGGCCTTGTAAGCACGTGTAGATGTTCTGTTCCTTATGCCTGCATCCAAGATCCATACACAACCCTTGTCTCTTCCACCACCACAAGTAGCTTGAATGCTTAGCAAATTACCATTAATGGTACTCTCAGGACTACTCATTATACTTGGTTTCTTCTTCTTTCTCTCCTCCATTCTGCTTCTCCTTTGTTATTACCATTACAGCCATCAGCAGCAAAAAGTGCATTTGTTCTCCAAGGAGCTATACACATTTATCATGCAAATTTTGTTTATACGTCTTTTGCATCACAAAAATTTATTTCCGCATCTCTGAAATCTATGAGTTTCTTGAATACAGGGCTGATATGGGTGTATTCATACCAGAATTTTGCAGGATCAACTATCTTTTCTTACACAAAGTGTTCAGTGAGTACTAGTTGATAATACATGAAAGAATGAATGAATGCATGAATGAATGAATGTGTTTTCATATTGCTGGCTCTATGCAATAAATTGGAAACTTATGAAGGCTTCTAGGGTTTCGCATCTAAGAGAGATTACACTAAACTTTGGATAAGTAGATTAAAGTAGAAGGTTTAGAAATGTGTCATCCATGCAAAGACCTGAAAAATGGGCAGCCCTGTTTATATTTCAAATTGCCCAGAAATATTTGGTTTTGCTTCAGTTCTAGGAAGGGCTCAGGTTTGGAGTGAGGTCACATTTTTATCAGCAACAGTTCACTTAATATTGCTTATACAAGCTTTCTAAAGCAATGACTAGAGCATATGTTTAGATTTTCCCAAGTGTTTGGACTAAAGAAACCATATATATGTTAGTGTAGTGATTCTCAGTAGTTATTCCAGAGGCTCCTAAGGTAAGAGGATCACATTGTATGGTTTAGTAACACTGAAACCTTTCCATGCTGCTGTCATTTTATCTTTGTTCTCTTAGAAAAACTCAGAATGGTACAAAACATATCTTTATTTTCACATTTCCAACTTTCTTTACACACATATACTGAAACCATCTGTCTAAATTGTGGCAAAATCTGCCAGCTCCAGATTGGCCTCATTAGTCATCTGAGAACACATAAACAGAGGAATTATGGAAAAATAAATAATCTTGGATAGATCATCCTGGTCTGGGAAGGTTTTTCTCATCATCAGCATCATTGCCAGACATGAGAAGGCACAGGTTTGCATCTTTAAAACATTTGGAGGAGTTTTTGCTCTAGAAAGTGGATAAAAATTTCTTAGTGACCCACTTGATATCCTTTATCATATGACCAAGTCACTTCAGCTATGAACCAAAGGGAAAACTAACATCTAAAGGAGTTGGCAAGGTCTTTCAGAGCGAAACTCTATGAATGTTGTTCTAATAGAGAGGAATATATCTAAGAGGTGAGATGAGAGATAAGGAGAGTGTGAGAGTGCATGAAAGTAAATTTTGGACATTATCATCAAAGGTAGTGTTTTTCTAAGCTAGTCATAAGCTCACCTCCCCAGATGTTTGCATGTGCTCCTACCAGCCATCTCTTCTCTATGAATAGTAGTAGTTTAATTGTGAAATTGAACTGTCAGAAATATATATTGTGCAGTTGAATCTCTGCCACAGTAGGAAGTCTGGTCATCTGTATTTTCCTTGGGACTAACGGAGCCCAAGGAACTAATAGACATCATCAGGAAGATGTCCTAAGTAGGGAGAAGACTGCTAACATGGTATAAAATGAGGGGGAATTTTCTCCTTAATCTCCAACAAAAACAGCAACAAAAAAATCCCTATCACCAGACTTCTGTCATGTCCTACATTTCATTATTTGAGATTCATTCTTTTGGTCCTCAAAAGTTTTTATTAGTCAGGATATTTGGGCTTCCCTGGTGGCGCAGTGGTTGAGAGTCCGCCTGCCGATGCAGGGGACACGGGTCAGTGCCCCGGTCCGGGAAGATCCCACATGCCGCAGAGCAGCTGGGCCCGTGAGCCATGGCCGCTGAGCCTGCGTGTGTGGAGCCTGTGCTCTGCAACGGGAGAGGCCACAACAGTGAGAGGCCCGCGTACCGCAAAAAAAAAAAAAAAAAAAGTCTTTATTAGGATATTTTATATTATAGTGTGTTTAAATCTCAGTGACTTAATGGATTATAGGTTTATTTTTCACTCAAAGTTCAATGAAAATCAAATAGTTTCCCTTCAAAAAGCCCCGAGGGGTCCATGCTCCTTCTGTTTTGTGATGTTGACATCTTCAGCACGTGCTGTTGCTGGGGTAGGGGACGACAGACTACAGCATAATATGCTGCACTTGGAAGCACCGTGAATCTAAGCCCTTAGATTCCACCTACCTACAGGGAGGCTGGGAGATATAGTTCTGTTTCATGTCCAGAAAGTGAAAGTAGGATTAGTGAATATCTAGCTGGTTTCTGCTACAAAGACTGTTGGATTTATGGTAGATTGGAAGCATAGGCATAACATTTTCCAGCTCTTTTTATTAAGAGATTAAGGCTATAACCCTACTCTCTCAACCCAGGCTAACCTTGGTGTCTTGCTTCTACCAGCAGAATGTAGTTGAAGTGGTGTTTGCTAGCTCCAGAATCTAGCTTTCCAGAGGTCTTGTCACTTCTGTCTTTGTTCTCTTGGAATGCTCTCTTGGGACTTCCACGTAAGGATGTAGTCTACTGGACAATGAGAGACCACAGGCAGGAAAATCAAGTCACTCCAGCCAACAACGAGCATCAATTGTCATACATGAGTGAGGCCAACTTGGACCTTCAAGCCCAGCTGGCTCTTCCTGAAGGCACCTGCATGAGTCATCCAGGTAAAAGGAGAGGATAAACTGCATAGCCAATGAACAGAATTGTGATAAACAATAAATCATTGTTTCAAGTCACTGAGTTGGGGATGATTTCTTATTGTAACATTAGACAACTGATACAGGTTTAAATTTTTTCAGATTAAAATTTTCCACCTTTGTAAACCTCAAGCTAATGGCTTATAAAAGATCCCACTTTAATGTCATTTCTGGCATTTCTAATGTGTGTGTGATTTCATGATTGTATATGTCTTAGTCTGGGTTCCCCCAGAAGCCGACCCTGAGGAAAGGATGTGGGTGTTAGTTGTTTATTTGGGAGCACTAGTGGGTGAGTGGGAAGTGATACAAGGAAAAGCAGGAAGCCAATGCAGGCATATTATTGAACTTGTTATTACTGGACAATTAGGTCTCAATTCTGTAGCAGAACTGTGGTGGATAGAGTAGATCTTACCTCAGAGTTATCCCAACAGAGAGGTGAGGAGCTGAGATATCTATCCACCAAATCCCATCAATTTTTGATAGAGGGCTTTTAGGGGGTGAGGAGAGTGTCTTAACTCCTCAGTACTTCTGGTCTGCTCTGCCTTGTGCACTGGCTGAGTGGGCTCTTGTGATTAGAGAAGGCCTTCACGGGAAGAGTTACAGGGCTCCTGTTTAGAAAAATTCCAGTTGCCCTTTTTTGAAGTATGAATGCTTATGGCATTTGGGTGGGGTACCAACAGTAACGTTTGAATTTATTGTCAATATCTGAATATTATAAATATTAATATCTAAATATATTGTTTTTATTTCAAGTAGTAAATTGTCAAGCTAGATATAACTTGCAGTAAAAAATCTCCTTAAGTGTTCTTGTTAAAATTTTAAAAGTCCAGTGAAATATAAATGTATATTCATTATTGGAAAACTAAAATGCTGCAAGTAAATTGTGATGATTTTCAAGTGTGTTAATTTTATGAAAAAAATGATTAAGAATTTTAAAAGAGTTAAAAAGTAAAATATTGGAATTTAATATGAACATTGAGAGTGTTTTGGCTGGATAACTTGGAAAGGATACTATTTTTGAATCAAAAATATATGTAATATTTAAATAATACAAAACCAAATAATAGATCATATGATATCATATTCTGAAACTATCTGAAATTATCAAGTGTATTAGTGTCCTTAATGTTAAACAATGAACTGCTGAGAACTTCATTTAATTTTTAGTTACTTTCATGTATGGATTTTATGAAAAAATATCTTGGAATAATTCACAAATAAAAATAGACTATCGAGTGTCCTTGCCCCTGTGGTGAGCCACAGCTGCCCCCCACCACTGCGGGAGACCCTCCAACACTAGCAGCCATGTGGCTAACAGGATCTTGGTGCTCTGGCTGGGTGTCAGGCCTGAGCCTCTGAGGTGGGAGAGCCGAGTTCAGGACATTGGTCCACAAGAGACCTCCCAGCCCCACATAATATCAGTTGGTGAGAGCTCCCCCAGAGATCTCCATCTCAACGCTAAGACCCAGCTCCACTCAATGACCAGCAAGCTTCAGTGCTGGACACCCCATGCCAAACAACTAGCAAGACAGAAACACAACCGCACCTATTAGCAGAGAGGCTGCCTAAAATCATAAATTCACAGACACCCCAAAACACACCACTGGAGGTGGTCCTGCCCACTAGAAAGACAAGATCCAGCCTCATCCACCAGAACACAGGCACTAGTTCCCTCTACCAGGAAGCCTATACAACCCACTGAACCAACCTTAACCACTGGGGGCAGACACCAAAAACAATGGGAACTACGAACCTGCAGGCTGTGAAAAGGAGACCCCAAACACAGTAAGTTAAGCAAAATGGGAAGACAGAGAAACACACAGCAGATGAAGGAGCAAGGTAAAAACCACCAGACCAAACAAATGAGGAGGAAATAGGCAGTCTACCTGAAAAAGAATTCAGAGTAATGAGAGTAAAGATGATCCAAAATCTTGGAAATAGAATGGAGAAAATACAAGAAACGTTTAACAAGGACCTAGAAGAACTGAAGAGCAAACAAACAATGATGAACAAAACAATAAATGAAATTTAAAATTCTCTAGAATGAATCAATAGTGGAATAACTGAGGCAGAAGAACGGATAAGTGACCTAGAAGAGAAAATAGTGGAAATAACTACCGTGGAGCAGAATAAAGAAAAAAGAATGAAAAGAATTGAGGACAGTTTCAGAGACCTTTGGGACAACATTAAATGCACCAACATTCAAATTATAGGGGTCCCATAAGAAGAAGAGAAAAAGAAAGGGTCTGAGAAAATATTTGAAGAGATTATAGTTGAAAACTTCCCGAATATGGGAAAGGAAATGGTCAATCAAGTCCAGGAAGCACAGAGAGTCCTGGACAGGATAAATCCAAGGGGAAACACATCAAGACACATATTAATCAAACTATCAAAAATTAAATACAAAGGAAAAATATTGAAAGCAGCAAGGGAAAAGCAACAAATAACATACAAGAGAATGCCCATAAGGTTAACAGCTGATCTTTTAGCAGGAACTCTGCAAGCCAGACGGGAGTGGCAGGACATATTTAAAGTGATGAAAGGGATAAACCTACAATCAAGATTACTCTACCCAGCAAGGATCTCATTCAGATTCGATGGAAAAATTAAAATGTTTACAGACAAGCAAAAGCTAAGAGAATTCAGCACCACCAAACCAGCTTTACAACAAATGCTAAAGGAACATCTATGGGCAAGGAAACACAAGAGATGGAAAAGACCTACAATAACAAACCCAAAACAATTAAGAAAATGGTAACAGGAACATACATATCAATAATTACCTCAAATGTAAATGGATTAAATGCTCCCACCAAAAGACATAGACTGGATGAATGGATACAAAAACAAGACCCATATATATGCTGTCTACAAGTGACCCCCTTCAGACCTTGGGACACATACAGACTGAAAGTGAGGGGATGGAAAAAGATATTCCATGCAAATAGAAATCAAAAAACCCTGTAGTAGCAATTCTCATATCAGACAAAATATTCTTTAAAGTAAAGACTGTTACAAGAGACAAGGACACTACTTAACGATGAAGGGATCAGTCCAAGAAGAAGATGTAACAATTGTAAATATTTATGCACCCAACATAGGAGCACCTTAGTACATAAGTACATAAGGCAAATGCTAACAGCCGTAAAAAGGGAAATCAACAGTAACACAATAGTAGTAGGGGACTTTAACACCCCACTTTCACCAATGGACAGATCATCCAAAATGAAAATAAATAAGGAAACACAGCTTTAAATGATACATTAAATAAGATGGACTTAATTGATATTTATAGGACATTCCATCCAAAAACAACAGAATACACTTTCTTCTCAAGTGCTCATGGAACATTCTCCAGGATAGGTCATATCTTGGGTCACAAATCAAGCCTTGGTAAATTTAAGAAAATTGAAATCGTATCAAGTATCTTTTCCGACCACAATGCTATGACACTAGATATCATAAACATAAACCATGATCAACTGGGGTTTATCCCAGGAATGCAAGCATTCTTCAATATACGCAAATCAATCAATGTGATACACCATATTAATAAATTGAAGGATAAAAACCATATGATCATCTCAATAGATGCAGAAAAAGCTTTTGACAAAATTCAACACCCATTTATGAAAAAACCCTCCAGAAAGCAGACACAGAAGGAACTTACCTCAACATAATAAAGGCCATATATGACAAACTCATGGCCAACATCATTCTGAATGATGAAAAACTGAAACCATTTCCACTAAGATCAGGAGCAAGACAAGGTTGCCCTCTCTCACCACTATTATTCAATATAGTTTTGGAAGTTTTAGCCATGGCAATCAGAGAAGGAAAAGAAAGAAAAGAATCCAAATCAGAAAAGAATCCAAATCAGAAAAGAAGAAGTAAAACCGTCACTGTTTGCAGATAACATGCTACTAAGCATAGAGAATCCTAAAGATCCTACCAGAAATCTCCTAGAGCTAATCAATGAATTTGGTAAAGTAGCAGGATACAAAATTAATGCACAGAAATGTCTTGCATTCCTATACACTAATGATGAAAAATCTGAAAGGGAAGTTAAGGAAACACTCCCATTTACCACTGCAACAAAAAGAATAAAATACCTAGGGATAAACCTACCTAAGGTGACAAAAGACCTGTATGCAGAAAACGATAAGACACTGATGAAAGAAATTAAAGATGATACCAACAGATGGAGAGATATACCATGTTCTTGGATTGGAAGAATCAACATTGTGAAAATGACTATACTACCCAAAGCAATCTACAGATTCAATGCAATCCCTGTCAAACTACCAATGGCATTTTTCACAGGACTAGAACAAAAAAATCTCACAATTTGTATGGAAATACAAAAGACCCCGAATAGCCAAAGCAATCTTGAGAAAGAAAAGTGGAGCTGGAGGAATCAGGCTTCCTGACTTCAGACAATAATACAAAGCTACAGTAATCAAGACAGTATGGTACTGCCACAAAAACAGAAATATAGATCAATGGAACAGGATAGAAAGGCCAAAGATAAACTCACGCACATATGGTCACCTTATCTTTGATAAAGGTGGCAAGAATATACAATGGAGAAAAGACAGCCTCTTCAATAAGTGGTGCTGGGAAAACTGGATAGCTACATGTAAAAGAATGAAATTAGGACACTTCCTAACACCATACACAGAAAGAAACTCAAATTGGATTAATGACCTAAATGTAAGTCCAGACAGTATAAAACTCTTAGAGGAAAGCATAGCAAGAACACTCTTGGACATAAATCACAGCAAGATCTTTTTTGACCCATTTCCTAGAGTAATGGATGTAAAAACAAAAATGAACAGATGGGACCTAATGAAACTTAAAGGCTTTTGCACAGTAAAGGAAACCATAAACAAGACAAAAAGAGAACCCTCAGAATGGGAGAAAATATTTGCAAATGAAAGAACTGTCAAAGGATTAATCTCCAAAATATACAGACAGCTCTTGGAGCTCAATATCAAAAATACAAACAACCCAATCCAGAAATGGGCAGAAGACCTAAATAGACATTTCTCCAAAGAAGATATACAGATGGTCAACAAACACATTAAAGGATGCTCAATGTCACTAATCATTAGAGAAATGCAAATCAAAACTACAGTGAGGTATTACCTCACACCAGTCAGAATGGCCATCATCAAAAAAAATATACAAACAGGGCTTCCCTGGTGGCGCAGTGGTTGAGAGTCTGCCTGCCAATGCAGGGGACACGGGTTCAAGCCCTGGTCTGGGAAGATCCCATATGCCGCGGAGCAGCTAGGCCCGTGAGCCACAACTACTGAGCCTGTGCGTCTGGAGCTTGTGCTCTGCAACGGGAGAGGCCACAACAGTGAGAGGCCCGCGCACCGCGATGAAGAGTGGCCCCCGCTCGCCGCAACTAGAGAAAGCCCACGCACAGAAACGAAGACCCAACACAGCCAAAAAAAAAAAAAAAAATCTACAAACAGAAAATGCTGGATAGGGTGTGGAGAAAAGGGAACCCTCTTGCACTGTTGGTGGGAATGTAAATTGATACAGTCACTATGGAGAATAGTATGGAGGTTCCTTAAAAGTCTAAAAAGAGAACTACCATATGACTTAGCAACCCCACTACTGGGCACATAACCTGAGAAAACCATAATTCAAAAAGAGTCATGTACCACAATGTTCATTGAAGCTCTATTTACAATAGCCAGGACATGGAAGCAACCTAAGTGTCCATTAACAGATGAATGGGTAAAGAAGATGTGGCACATATATTCAATGGAATATTACTCAGCCATAAAAAGAAATGAAATTGAGTTATTTGTAGAGGGGTGGATGGACCTAGAGTCTGTCATACAGAGTGAAGTCAGAAAGAAAAAAGCAAATACCATATGCTAACACATATATATCGAATCTAAAAAAATAATGGTTCTGAAGAACCTAGGGGCAGGACAGAAATAAAGACAGAGATGTAGAGAATAGACTTGAGGATATGGGGAAGGGTAAGGGTAAGCTGGGATGAAGTGAGAGAGTGGCATTGACATTTATACTCTACCAAATGTAAAATAGATAGCTAGTGGGAAGCAGCCGCATAGCACAGGGAGGTCAGCTCGGTGCTTTGTGACCACCTAGAGGGGTGGTGGCATAGAGAGGGTGGGAGGGAGATACAAGAGGAAGGGGATATGGGGGTACATGTATACGTATAGCTGATTCACTTTGTTATACAGCAGAAACTAACACAACATTGTAAAGCAGTTATACTCCAATAAAGATGTTAAAAAATGAAGACTATCAACCTAGCTATCTAAAATTTTTAAGAGTTGGAAAGACCTCAAACTCATTTGTAAAACATCTAGGATATACATCTTTGATCCAAAAATAATAAAAATTTCAAAGGCAGGAAGAAAACCATCTTTATTTCTTGAAATTCTAACAGTCCATTGATATATAAATGTAGATACATTATTGTAAAAGTAAAACCTGCAAGTGTTAGAGGGAAAGGGTTATAACAAAACACATATGAAAACACGTTTTGTTCACTCAACTCAAACTTCAAAACAACAGGCTTCACAAGAATGCTTTTAGAAAATTTCTTATTGTTTTGAGTCCATGGAGGATTTATTTTGGTTATTATGGAGAGGAAGAAAAGCTTAATCACTGTGTGGCAACTTACCATTAGCAGCACTCTGTACCTCAGAGCCAGCCAAATCGCTCCCCTCCCCAAGGCAACTGAAACTGCACTTCTGTTTTGTTTTTCTAAAGTGCCTTCAGTAACCGTGGGTGCAGTCAGGCAGCTGACAGGGCTGAGAAATCATTTTTCCTGTACTGTAATGTCAAATCCATAACCTTGGCCACCACTACAATGTGTAATAATCAAATGGTAATAATGACAATGAAAAATTTATATCAAATTTCAGATTTATTTCTGTATTCCAGAGGTTCCTGCCGTGATGGTGATTCAGCTCTAGTTAGGCTGTGGTGCAATATTGATTTTAACTCTTTGCCCTTTGGCACTCAGGCAAAAAGTATATTCCACACAGCTCTACTCTATGTGTGCATGTGTGTGCATGTGTTTTGCAACAACAAGCATTTATTCTCTTGGTACATGTTGGCAACTACAAGTTAACTGATGTGGCTTCACTTAGCTTCCCGGTCTGTCTGATGTTACCCCAGGTTAAAGGAGTCATTCTGATGTGGGACGTGTAAGTGCTTGTCCTTGTCCTCGTAGTTCTGAAGACCATAGTTCAACATCAAGGTGTTGGCAGGTTTGGTTTCTTCTGGAGCCATTCTCTTTTGTTTGTGGATGTCCACTTTCTCACTGTATCCTCACGTGGTTTCTTCTCTGTGAGAGCATATCCACAAAGAACGTCTCTTTGTATGTCCAAATATCCTCTTCTTGTAAGGAAATCAGTCAGATTGGTTTAGGGCCCAGCCAAACAGCCTCATTTTAACTTAGTCACCTCTTTAAAGGCTTCATCTCCAAATAGTCACATTCTTTTTTTTTTTTTTGCGGCACGCGCGCCTGTCACTGTTGTGGCCTCTCCCTTTGTGGAGCACAGGCTCCGGACGCGCAGGCTCAGCGGCCATGGCTCACGGGCCCAGCCGCTCCGCGGCATGTGGGGTCTTCCCGGACCGGGGCACGAACCCGTGTCCCCTGCATCGGCAGGCGGACTCTCAACCACTGCGCCACCAGGGAAGCCCTATAGTCACATTCTTAAGTACTAGGGGTTAGGGCTTCAACATATGAACTTTTAGGGGATGGAATTCAGCCTGTGACATTCTTACAGTTTCCCCTTGGACTTGGCATAGGTCACATCTGCTCAAATGCCATTGGTCAGAGCAAGTCACAGGATAATGGTTGGAAATGCAATCCTCTGAGGATTATTGTAATTTCCAAGATCACCTTGGGATTTTCCAGGATGGGTCTGTAGATTTGTTGCAAAGGGTCTTTTACTTCGTGTTTAAACAAATATTTTCTGTATACCACATTAGTAACACAAGTTTCATGCAAATTGTTAGTAATTACAAAATAATTCAAGCATCAGAAGCATGTAAGCATATAAAAAATAACACAAGACACCATCTGGTGCCTACTATCCAGACTTAACACTGTATCATATTTGCTCTAGATCCCTCCTTGCTTATCTTAAGATGTGATGGGGGGTTAGAGGATGAGAGAGGAGGAGGGAGGGAGATGCCTTGGCTCAATTCTTAGTCTTTTGCCTAGAGTCTGATCACTTCCAGTTATCAAGGGCTACATGTCCTTTATTCAACTCACCTGTTTTTTTTTTAAATTCTAAGACCAAATTAATTCTTTTCAGAGCTGACTTTTCCTTCCCCTTGGATAATTTATTTTGCCCTGGGGCTTCTTCCCCAGCCATCCTGCCTGGGAAGACTTCAGGAGGAGCAAAAGAGTACCCTTAAGTGTAGATGCTGGTCCTAGTTCAGCTGGAGTGGTATCTGAAAGCAGAGTGTGAATGTTAACTATATCTTATGTATTTATAATATATATAAAATAACGATAAATTGCAATGTAACAGCAGTTCTAATGTGTTTAATGTTTATCACTTCATGTGTGTTTCTGCAATATATGTATCATCTAATTTTAGTTATGTAATTGTGTCTTGTTAATTTCCACAACTATTATAACATATATCTATTCTTCTTCCTCTCCTCCAACTTCCCCTCCCCCTCCCCCTTTGCCCTTCTCCCTCCCCCTCCCCTCCCCTCCCCCTC